>NW_006800059.1:82480-105839 GCF_000485575.1 Poecilia formosa | reverse complement strand
TGTTGCGGAGCGCGACTCTTGACGGAAACCCACAAAGCGGGAAATAGGGCGTCTGTTTACCGGCTGCACGTGCGCACAACGTTTTCCTCGCGGCGGTATTTGTCATTTTACTGCAGGCTGGGGGTCGCAGCGACTACTAGAAACACGAGGAGAGCGTGCATGTGCGCGAGGTGAAACAAAGTGAAGAGGAGAGCAGGAGGAGGAGGAGGAGTGGGCTATTAGAGGAGGAAGAGCATGAGCGGTCTTCCTCTCCTTCTTTCTGCACGCCGCTCTTTTCCTTCACTTTGTTCTATTGTTGACGAGTGATCTGTTGAGAGTCAGACTCAGTCTACACCAAGGACATATATGCTGTTTTTTTCTGTTGTTTTTCTTCTACGTGTGGCAGCATGCTTTAGAGTGGCAGGTTTGAAAGAAACGCAGCCCTGCTTGGACTTCTCTGGGTCAGGATGCCAGTGAATGACACCTGCATTTCCAAACAGACAAAGGGGCTGTGTTTTTGGCATTAAGGTGGACTCTTCCAATGGAAAATAAAATAGAAGGTTAGAAGTGTTGAGCTCAACCTTATAACTGTGGTGCTGTGCTGTCTTGTGATTGTGTTGTCTTTGGGTTGCCTATTGTGTGTGCCACAAGTTCCACGTTTTTTTCCTTCTTCTCGTTGAGCGCCGCATGCAGAGTTATTCTGTTTTACTGTATTCCTGTAGTGGCAGTGCTGTAGCGGAGTTGTTTTGGCCACATGCTTACCAACTGTTTCATGCGTCAAAGCGCTCAGACTAAGCAACTCCTGACTCACGACTTGCGCTTCGTGCGTTTTAGGGCGACCTCCGAAACTTAAAAAAAAAAAAAAAAAACATTCTTGGTCTTCTTTTAAAGTTATGCTTCAGGGTGGATATTTTCCAAATACTTATTTCTCCGGGTGTTTTTATCTGGATGGTGTTAACCAAAGGGTCAGCGTGACCCAGGTGCAGTTTCACGTGTTGTTGTGCCCTATAGCGCAATGAAGGCTTGTCGCATCCATAAGCTGAGTTTATCTGGGCCATGTGTGTGGCTGCTGAGATTCTCCACAGCTCAGACCGTTTTTAGCACCACACAGCCGCGAGCAGAGACTTTTACAGCTTTAGCTCCGTAGTTTCTGCTTGCCAGACTTTTCCAAACTATTTAAATGAAGAATCTTCTTGTGCATTACCTACCTGTTGCTCATGTGTGATGTTTACCAGTAACGCTGCAGTAAACTACATGCATTTACTGCACTGTTGCCCGAAAGCCAGCAACAAAAAGGCTGCACAGTTTTGTTTATTTCTCATGCATGATAATAGTATCAGGAGTCGACCATCCTTTGCCTCTGCTTTGAGCAAAATCAGTTTCTGGTTATGAAAGAAAACATTTGAGGACAGAAGACTTTGGAGGTGGCAGAAATGTTGTTTAAAGCACAGCTCTGGAAAACGTGTAAAGACTACAACAAATTATTTAGCTTAATTTATATATTTTTATTTTATTCAATAAACTATTAATAAAAACTAATAAACTCATTCCTACCAAATAGAAATCCAGTTTCTGGCATTTATTTACAAAAAACAAAAAAGTGTTTTCAGACCTCAAATATTGCTAAAAAAAACCTATTATATTCACTTTTAAAACACAACACTGATGTTTAAGCTAAGTAAGAGTTTAAAAATAAATTTTAGATGGAGTAACATGAGTCTTGGCAGACTTTTACAATGCTCTTGGGTTCAGATGATCAGTGTTGCAATTGAACAAAAACCTTAGAATATAAAGTCATTCGTGTGGAGATGCCAATGGCAAAAAATTGCATCGGTCTTATTTTTTCCAGAGCTGCCTGGTTCACCAGGTCTGTTAAGTTTTTTTTATGAAGGATTGCAACGTGGGGCTTTTATGACCGAACCTAACCGCTGTAGTAGTAGTTCATGTAACAGCTCCTCTGGTTTTACTTGTCTTGACAGGAGTAATCACAGTTGTAGATCCGCTAACGGCAGCAATATCATGGGAATTTTTCCATCTGTAGGTGATAGAGCAGAGGAGCAGGAGCACCATGATTCGTATTGAACTTTGCATTAAGGTGCTATAGAAATAAAGTGCTCTGTGCCACTTCATATGTGCCCAGTAACCCTGAATCATCCAAGTCTAGATAGTCTTTTTACTGTAACTGACTTCTCTCATGCATATAAGTTGCCTGCTGGGTTTTCTTTCTTAGAAATAGAGAAAAACAATTTTTTCGTAGATATTCTGTTATTTATTGTGGAAGTATAGTAGTGTAGCATCACTACAACAAATTGTAGTTGTTTACCTTTTCTATGTCGTGCCCTCAGATGACTTTTGTTGTAAGCTAGCGCTGCATAGATGAACAGAAGTGAGTTTAAATCATGCGTAAGGCTTGTGTGAAGATTATTACTCTGGATTTTGTTGCCATAATTCTGTGTGTGCTTTTGAGGATATGCGTGTGTAATCTAAAATGTGATTTACTCACTCCATATCCATGAGGTTCCAGTTGTCTCTCCTTTCTAGCTATAAGTTTTGTTTTGAAGTTTAGTTTGTCATTTGTACTTTTATTTCAAGAAGAGGTTCTAAAGTCAGATTTCCCAAAGACAAATTGTATAGTTTCAAAATTACATTGACGCCTTCACGATTTCTTGTTTGTTTGCTGTTGTAACATAAGAATGAAAGTTAAACTTGAATTTACAATGATTTGTTGAAAAAAAATTAAGACGGAGGCTTATTAAACATATGGGGCTTCATTTAGCCAGCAGTGTGTCGCCCCTTGAGCTCTCTCTCTATTTATTGAGGCATTTCATTTTTAAAATAATTTCTGCTCTCATCTAACCTCGCTCTGTCTGCGGTTGCATAATTCAAGCTTATGCCATTTGTTTGCATAAACAGGAACCTAAATGAAATGCACTTGTTACTGAACATCTGGAAAATACAGCTTGTCCTGTTTCTAAGACAAAAAGCCAATACAATTACTCCATTAGTATAAAAGCAGATGACAGTAAATCCCCTGGGTCTCCTCTCTTGGCATTTTACTTTCAGTGTGACACACCGAATCTGTTGTGTCCAGGCTGCACTCATATTGACTTATATAATTGGATAAATGCTAGCAGAAGAGGATGAGATGTCTTGAACACCTCTGACCTTTGTTAGAGATTATTATAATATCTGGCTAAACTGGTGACAAATATAATGCAGCATATAAGCCGTGCAACAAATATAATAATTCACCAACTTCTTGTTTTTTTTTTCATATGTGGCTTCTTTATGTTTTTATGCACCAGAAGTGAGGCTAAATCGCTGTTTCTCTCTTAAAATGCTGTATTCATCACAAACTTAAGTGTTGTATTTAAAGGTTTTCTGTTAGGTAAACCTTATGGTTCATATGTGGCAACTCTACACAAATATTGTGAAGGAGAAAGAAAAGGGACTATTGTTTTCCCTTTTTTATATAAAAATCTTTAAATCATGGCTTACAAACTGTATTCCAGCCCTCTGAATGAAAACTTTGCAGACTCAACTTTTGCTGTACTTGAAGATGTTTTGGGTTGTGTCTCTACCAGCTTCCTGCCTCTAGAAAGTGAAAACTTTGTCCATTTTTCTTTAGCCAAGCTCAATCTGATTGGATACACAGCATATGTGAACATCAGTTCTCAACTTTTGCTTCAGATTTTCAGTTTGATTTATATCTGGACTTTGACTGGGCCGTTCAAACAGATGAATGTGATTTAAATGAGTTTAGTGTTGTCAGTGCTTTGCATTGTGGTTTTAAGTGAAGCTCCTCGTCAGTTTTAAGTCAGTGGCATCTTCTGACAGGTTTTCATCCAGGATTGCTCTCTGGTTATTGCCATTTATCTTCCTGCTAATTCTGACCAGCTCCACAGCATAATACTGCCACCACTTTTTGATAGGTATTTTCCTCGAACCTTCATTAAAAGAACCACAGACAACGTATGTGAATTTTATGACCAAGCTTTTGCAAAAGGAGAAGTCTCAGCAAACTGCTCCTCCGAGCCGTTCACTGAGCGTTCTGAAGACCTTTGGTTACAGCTTGTCTTTTATTATCAAGCAAAAACAGGGAGGTTAGGTAAGGAAGACAGCAGAGACAAAAAATACTACTGCACACAGACAGTTTCTAAAATAGGGAGTATCCCGGTTGATAAGGAGGCACCTGTGGAAAGTAATTTAAGGTCTGGGAAACACAGAGATAACTGTTTCACAGGAAGACGAACAGGCAGATGTGACCTCCAGGTCAGTTTATACACACATAAGGAAGAGAACACTTTAAACTGAAAATCACAATAATACTGAATGTTAATTAACTATTGATTAACATTAGACTGAATATGAACTAAAGTAATAACAAAATGATAATACCAAAAAATCTCTAACACTTTTCATGGTGAGTTCAGGGTGAAATTGTTAAGGCTCATTCAATAAACTATAATATTATTGAAAATAAATATTTATGCTAGTAACTCAATTCACAACGTGAAACACATTCAAATAATCAACTCATATTTTAAAGCCTTTATTTGTGTTAATAAGGAAGATTTTCCACCTGAATATAATGAAAACACAACATTTAAACTACAATATCTCATCAAACTAATAATTTAAGTTTTAATACAGAAATTTGGGTTTATTGAAATTCATGTTTGCTGTTTTCATGAGGTACTTTTAATCTGACAAATGAGCCTCTTTACAACACATATTCTAATTATTTGAATATGACTGCTTTATGTGTGCCAGAAACTATTTTAAATGTTTGTTTTAGGGCTCAAATTACCAGAGCTCCTTCTTCCACACGTTTCCTGTGTTCGCAACATGGCTTGTGGAAAACAGGAAACAGGACTTCTTATGGGTTTCTTTCAATAAGGACTTTATTCCTGCAAGATTTTCATAAATACCACATTGTTCTGGCCTAACTGGAAAAAGTTGGGCCAGAAAATTTGGGAGCACTAAGTCTCCTCCAGATTTACTACAGATCTCTGCTGCCTCTCTAATTTATCAATGCAGAGCTCCTTTGGCTTGTAGTTTAGCCATATTCTTTCCATTTTTGAATTGTGGATTTAATAGCGCTCATTAAGATGTTTAAAGTTTATCTGTTTACCTCTGACCTGCCTGATGTGTTCCTTTGTCTTGTTGGTGCTAATTTATTCTGACATGACCCATCTTAACTTATTATGTCACATCTAAATGCAAGTTTCCACTGGTTTTTATTTAGGGGTATTAAACTATCGAGTACTAAACTCAAATCCATGCCAATCTTTTAAGATTTTTATTTGTTGAAAAAACATATATTTAAAACCATTTTCCTTCCACTTCACAGGTATGTGCTGTTCTGTGATGGTGTATCTTAGGGGGGAGTTTATCCCCTGCGTATTTTAGATGTTTTCATCGTTGAAATCACTTGACCGAAATGAAAATTGAATGAGAATTGAACTACTTTTAATCAGGTTTTAAACTTGCTGGAACCAAGTTTCCGATTTTTGGGTAATAAGATTACAAATATGTAAAAGTTTCAGGGCTGCGACTCCATTTACAAGGGCAGAGAGATCTAAAACCACACCTTTAAGAATATTATTGCATTTGTCTGTCTCCAGACCTTGTAAAACATCAGATGAACGATCCGCTCAGGATGTGCCCTGCGTCCCGTCCCACCTCTGACCACGAGTTAAAGAAACTGAATAGCAGATGATTGGACAAATAGATTCTAAACAAATTATGGATATCTCAGTTACACGACATGCAGTCTTGATCTATGAGCAATTAAAATCTTACTCAATCACTGCTCTTAGAGGAACTTAAAGCGAGGATAGTATGTCTTTGATGCGCACACGGCCACGTCTTCCAGCTGCAAGGGCGGCTGACAGATGGGGTGGCCTCTTCCTCTCCATGGTCACAAATACTAGCCCCTGTCAATCAGCCCACACAAAGACCCAGAGGGAGGCCGGCCTCTGGTCCTTCCATAGGGTTTACATGTGAGGATGTACATAGCTGCAGGAGGATAATGAGGTTCAGTTCTGAACTTGATTGGCATGAACATGACCAGAGGTTGGGATGTGAGGATTAAAGATGTTCCGTCATAGTCAATCAGAAATGAGCTCTTTCAGGATGAAAGATGACAGCCTTTCTTCAATAACAAACCCAAAGTATGGCAAGCGGAAACGCAATTTATTCCAAAGTCAGATTGATGTGGTTGTTTGTCGAGGATTTTGTTCTGTGCTGTGTATTGACATAATGTGGTAAAGACTTGTTAATTTCAGTGATTTACTGCTGAAATGGTACAATAGTAAGGTCCATAAATCTGTGCTTAGACTCTCCAGCTCCACTCCAGCAGTTGTAGTTCACTCCGGTAATAGTTCTCCTGCTCTCATCCTTGACATTTCTAAGTAGGGCCAGCTAAATTCTCCATCCTGCTTCACTAGCAGACCCTGTCTTGTCATGCACTGTAATTCCTGCCCTTTTCTATTTTTCCCTATTCCTCTTCATGAACCTCTTCTTGTCTCTTGTCCTGTTCTCTTTTCCTTTCATCCTGGTGTTAGGTTTACTCTCGCTCTTCCCCTGCTGTCTTTTTTCTTCCTGTGGCCCCTTTTGCTCTGACATCAAGCTCTGCTGGGTCTTAATAAGCAGCGCTGTCCTTCATTCCCTTATCCCTGAGTATATCAACCTGTCTCATGAGAAGCTGCTGCCATGTCCTAGAGCTGTCATTGATCAGATACCGTAGACCACTGTGGATTATACCATAGGAAGTCCTCTGATCCTTGCTTCTCTCTCAGGGCTCCGGTGCCCTTTGACAGAACCTGGAGTTAAGAAAACAGCAGTCAAGTCTTGTCACAAATATAAAACCCCATAAAGAGCACCTTAAACTACAACATTTAGAAACTGATGAAAAAGATTTCCCTCAAATAAATTGTGACTTTCTCCAGTTTCTCCTCTTTTGCTATATTTGGTTGCAGGACAGGGTCACTCATACTGAGTTTCTGCTGAATGTTTCCTCCTGTTAAAATGGAGCCATTAGATATGAATTGGATCTGTTTGTCTTGTAAAGCGACTTCGGCTGAAATTTCCTGTCACTTGGTGCTGTGGAAACAAACAGAACTTAACCAAAAATTTTATAGAATGTAATTTAGAAACAGATCTACATTTGTTGCTCATTGATAGTTTTACTATTCTGATAAGGGCGGATTTAAAGTGTCCTGATAACGTTACCAAATGACTCCGTCTCAAATCCTACCTCAATTTTACACCCCTGTTAATTGTTTTTACCCCCTAGCAAGTCATTTTGGGTCAGTTTATTTCTATTTAGGTACTGTTAAAAATCATTAAGATGCTAATTTTATGTAATATTTTTTTGTAAATATTAAACCAGTTCCAGCAGCTCTCTGTTTAGGCCATGTGATTATGA
Organism: Poecilia formosa; assembly: GCF_000485575.1. Classification (NCBI taxonomy): domain Eukaryota; kingdom Metazoa; phylum Chordata; class Actinopteri; order Cyprinodontiformes; family Poeciliidae; genus Poecilia; species Poecilia formosa. Next base: position 98,428 of record NW_006800059.1, on the reverse strand, counting down.
TCCTGTGATCAAATCAGAATAAGCGAGTGAACTCCTGCTGGGAGATTTATCAGTCACATCAGTTCATTTCCTTTTTCTAGACTTTGAGTAAACATAATTTTTTTATAGCTCACTTTTGATGTTTTGCTCAAGAATCATTTCCCATTGTTTACAGATTATGTAATTCTTGGGTAAAAGGCTGGTTTGAAATGTATTTATTTAAGGATATGTATCTCCCCTGGGTAAAAATAAGCAGGTAATTTACAGACACTTTGCATTCTTTTATCCCAGTGCAAATAATTTTTCCTTACTGGTCTGTAAAGCTAAGGGTAATTTGAGTTATATCATAATTTCTGTGGTTTCCCCATTTAACTTGCTTAGTTTTGTTTAGTGAAGCTGCTTCTGTACAGTTCGAACTGCAAAAACACAAAATCTTACCAAATATTTTTGATCGAGTTTCTAGAGCAAAGATCTGACCACATTTGAAATAAGACAAACCTAGCTAACTTTTCAGACAGATATAGAAGCTTGATTTAAATCAATAAGTCCTTAATATTGATTTAAAAAATGTACTACTTCCACTGGAAAATTATTTCACTTCAAATGAAATAATCTGGTACCAATGTTTAGTGATTTTTGAATCGATAATTTACTTACTTAAAACGAACTTCTGTATCTTCCTGAAAAGTTACTTAAAGTTAGTTTTGTCGTATTTCAAGTGCACTAAAATATTTGCAGTAGATACTAGACCAAACATCTAGGGAGATTTGCAATACTACAATTTAAATCTGACAATCAGAGCATGAACTCACTGCAGCTCAGACTCAGGAAGCTGAAATTGTTAAATTAGCAGTGTTTAAGTTATTAGATGTTATTAACATAAAAATCAAACAAAAGATCTTGTTAAACGGGTTTTAGCTTGTAGATTTCTGAATTGATGCTGTGTGATTTCCAGAGCCCTGGGGGCCCAAAGCCTTGCAGGCGCCCCCAAGCAGCCCCATTTTCCCTTTGCTGGATTTTTATGTTTTTGATCTTTGAGATCAATCCAGATTGCCTCAAGGAAATAAACCTATACATACATAGGAACGCATGCAAAGTATAATCGGGTCATCATTTACGATTTCATATTCACTTACCCAGAAAAATATTTCCAATCTTAGCTGTGGTTGCAGTTTTGATTACATTAATTTTCAGTAAATTATGTTTTTGCATAACTTGCAGTTGAATGAGACAGATTGTAATGTTTGGGATTTAATTCAGTGAAGTAGTGAGGTGATTTCTATTTTAATGCAATGTTAAAAAGAAATATGAGTAAATGTTGGTCTGGTTATGGTAGGAGATTATGGCATTCCTGTCCAAAGCATGAGAATATATCTCCACATTCATCTACAGAAAGTTTATTAAAAAAACCCACTAACTTTACATTCAACTTGACTGAAAAAGCACACTTTAAATTTCTTACAGTGAGTTTTTAGCTAATTTTTTGCAGGCAGGGCTGTTTTAAAACACCTTGTCAAAATCTGGTCGTAATGTGTGACAATGACCACGTCTGCAACCGTGCACTGTCACAAGGGAGTAAACCGGAGAGGGGGAGGGCCCTCATGGCGTCACAGTGTTGTTACAGTACCGTTTGGCTGTTCACCTTCCCTGTCTCCTCCCACTCGTCTCTACCCCCATCCTCCCTCTGCAGTGGACGTGCATCGCATTTGGAGCAGCAGGCAGCAGGTGGAGATGACATCATCTGCACTGCAGCACACTGCAGCACTGGGTCTGAACAAAGACATGTCAGCCTACTGCTAACTATCCCCGACTCTTTCCCTCCATCTCTGCATTTGTATCTCTTCCCACCGATTAGGCGAAAGCAAAATGAGAGCACAACCTTGTATGAAGGCATGTGCCTCAACCTTTTGACTCCTCTCTCAACTCCTGCACTCAGACCAGAGTAGGCTGGCAGCTCCTCACCTCCCTACCGTCCACAAGCCAATATGTTGATGGGCAAAGATAAATACAGCCTAATGGGAAGCTGTACAAACACTCTGAGCAGTTTGCTGTTTATTATGAAAATGACGTGCTGATCTGACAGGATGCTCACCTAGGCAGTGTACAGCACACAGAGGAATTAAAGGCAGGGGCCTCATTGTTGTTCTTTCAGCCCATTTTTCACAGTGCAGCATACTGTCACAGAGAGCAGCAATTTATCAGCCAGTGGCATTATGTTTTTTTTTTCCCCGATGATAGAAGCTACTTGACCTCCTTTACTGTGTCTCACTGTGACATTAACTCTCTGTGGAGCCGTTAGCTGGGGGTGCCAAGATACCATAAAGCGCAAATGTCAGCGGGTCATGCTGTGAAGGCTCCCCACCTCGAGTCATCGGGTCCCTAATGCATCAGCGCTGGGGAAAAAGGGCATGCAGGAAAAGATTTCTAAATTAAATTTTTATTGTTTGTCTATCAACATTTTTGTCTTGCATACTGGGTCCTTCTCCTCCCCTTCATCAATAAGCCAATAGCACACAGGCAGGGCATACACACACAGCCATGCTCTTGTCGCCTAGTTACCACTCGGCAGCAGGTTGCCACAGAAACGGCCTCATAGCAGCTAAATGGGGAATGCTAATGCAGTCTTCTATACTCCCTGCTGCAGTGGGCTCTCTGTGCCCATCCCAATCCACTGTCTGTACATGGCATACCTTAAGAGTGTGTACATGCACTCTGATGCTCATAAAGTGCCCATTTTTTTTGTTTTGTGCAACCGGACCACCTGTGAGCTGCAATTTTTTCTATTTATTCCCAACCGGCTTACAGATTAGCAGGACACTAAGTGAACTGCTAAACAACACAAATGTAAAGTGCTGTTTAGCAGAAAACTAGAAATGTACCCATTTTTGAAGTGGCAACATGCCCTGCACCTGCTAGAACCTTCTGTATTGTTTATGAGTATCCAAACTTTTGTCTTTATAAAGCATATTCCATTTAAACGTTCTATTAGTGGGATAGTTTGATAACTTTGCTGGTGAAAGATCTGAGCTAAAAGTCCGGTCTACTAAGACAAATTAAGTCTCAAACTCTTTAGCAAAGATCATGAAGTTTGCTACACAATGTTGTATAGAAGTTAAAGTAGAAATGTCATTTTGTAATTTTAAACTGCTGACATACTGTTTCCATCTTAACATGTTTGATGTCAATGACAATAATGTAAAAAGCACTTTACGGTACTTTACATACGCTATGACATCACTTTCTCATTCTGGGATATTTTTTATCTGTAGGAATCAACTGAACATCTTTTATGACTGCCCCCAAGTGGTCAGATACTGTCATTAGTTATTAGCTGAAATAATCAGAAAGTAGGTCAGGCTAGCATGTCTTCAAGCATTTAGCATGCAGGGGTGAGTGAATTTGTATTTGTGCAGATTAGCCTGAAATGTTGTATGTTAATGTGTTAGTTGCTGCAACATTGCAGTATAATTTATTTAAATCTTTAAGCAGCGATGTATATGTGGTGAATATATTTTGTTTCATTCAGTTGGAGGAAGAGTAAAGATTATAAGATTACAATAATGAATATACATAATTTAAGACTTACTTATGGAATTCAGTTTTCTTTTTAGTCTTGACTAAAATCCCTTTAATTCATTGGACCCAAATGATTTTTAATCTTAGCCACCAATCAAAGGCATAATTATGTGAAACAACCGTTTAAGGGGATGCTGTGTAAGGAGGCCATGGTAGTGCTGGGAGGCTGAAATCCAGTTTGAAGCTACACCCAGCCAGCATGCCTAGGTGGGACCCATGTGGGCAAAAGGAGGGCTGATATATGGGTCCCGTATGGGTTTGTCCACGGACAAACCCATATGGGACCCATATATCAGCCCTCCTTTCCCCCACATGGGTCCCACCTAGGCATGCTGGCTGAAAGGTATACCCGAGGAGAATATACAGCCAAGAAGGCTTAAAAGGTTTTGTAAAGGCTGATGAAAAATGACAACGTAGTCAATGACGGGGGAATCTAGGTAGAACATTAGTTCTTAAAATCTCTCACTTTTATATGGAATCAATATATGATCAGATTTCTTGACAAGTTCTTGTAAATTTTGTTGTATTATAAAAAATATAGTTTTTTGTTGCGCAGATGTCAGATCTGTGGCAGTCGAACCACTCTCATTGCCACAGACCTCTAGTAAAATTCAATTCTTGTCATCAAATGCGCCTCCATCCATCTTGATGTGGGAAAAGGTTGTTTTTTCAAGGACCTGAGATAGCTGTATAGGTTTTGATTTATGTTGTCCTGTCAGCTTCTTAATCTCTTTTCCAAACAGGTGCAAGGAACAGGGCCATAATGGGTTGTATCTAATCAGCTGGAAAAGACCTTCAGTAGAATGGTATCTCTAGAGTCTTGTCTGAAGTGGGCTGTCTTTCAGATTTTGTGCGTGCCCTGGAGCTTAACAGCTCTGTGAAAGAGGTGTAATGTAGAAAGTCATTTCCAATTGACTGATGGGATGTCAAGTGTGACTAACTTTGGTCAAATTTTTTTAACGTTCAGAAAGTAATCGGTTGTGTAATCTATCTTCTTCTATTCTTTTTTTTTTCCTTAAGTGATTTTTCCCATTTATGCAAAAACCAAGGAGATTTCTCAGTACTTCTCAGTATTTCAATATTATTTAGAGTCAACACTGATATATTCTGTATTTCTTATATATATAATTAACAGAGCCAGTAATGAATTAAATTAAACTTTAAAAGTAATTGTTAATCAAAGGTCTAATGTCATCTGAATCCATCAAGCAAATGTAACAGCATAATAAATAAGAACAATGACAAACAATGCTTATTCCACCCTGCAATTATAGATTAAATGGGGAAGTTTTAAAACTAGGAATTAAATGTTCAAAATATTTTTATCTAATTAAAAAAATCTTTATAAAATTTAATAAAAAGGCATTTAGAGTTCAACACAATAACTGGTGTATGTTAGGGCTGGCCAATATGACTGAAAAACGATTCACAATATAAACATTTTATTTTAGTTAATATTGATAATTATTTGTTAGATTCTGGTTTAAAGTCCGCAGTTTCCTCTCAAGCTGCTGTACTCATTTTCCTCTTTCAATCAATGCTATTTTTAATTCTTTTAAGCAAGCTATGAGGCACAGTGGCAAAAACTGAAACTGTTGCTGCTCAAGTTACTCAACAAGTTGTTGCTAGGAAACCAGAGAGTGAGTGAGTTGCTAGGTGACCAGAGAGTGAGTGAGTTGCTAGGTAACCAGAGTGAGTGAGTTAGCTGAACATTCTATCGGATGTACTTTCTGTTGATATTGATCACATGTCATTGTGATACTATTGTCATTGATTTATTATCCATCCCTTGTGATTAATAGTAAATATTCTGATTTTTCACATTTAGAAAAACTTGGAAATTCATCTGTTTTTATTTTTTTATTTTTTTTTATAAAGCCGTTGTACATGAAAGATCAACTCTTTCATGTACATGGGCTCTCTATCTTTTAAAGTTTCTCATTGATAGTTTTTTTCATTTTCACTGGACAGGTTATTTATTAAATTATTATTATTGTATAGTAGGTTAATCAACTTTGCTTCCTCTGTAAAATGGAGTTGGAGTTGGAGTTGGAGTTGGAGCTCCTACATGGATGATTGTAAGCCTCCTGTTGTCACTGTGACATCCCCAGAACTCTTCAAAGCACCATATTGGTGCAGCTTGTGGTGCATACTTGCGTTGTCAGGATTAAGGCCTCTTTGTGCTGGAATGAGCAAACTGACATTTTTGTTTCCTCACAGCTGATGCTGACGCATTCTTCTTCTGTCTCCCACTTTCTGCCCAGATAACCAGTTCAGAATGTCAATCCTGGAGCGCTTGGAGCAGATGGAGAGGAGGATGGCGGAGATGGCCAGCCACCAGCAGACAAGCAGTGCTGGGAGTGGCGGCGCTGGAGGAGGAGCAGGAGGAGGAGGTGGAGGAGGGGGAGGAGTAGGAGGAGGAGGCGGAGGAGGAGCCGGAGGAGGGAACAACAGTCAGTCACAGGTAAAAAGCCTCATCATGCTGGACGATTATCGTTGCACGTGGCAGAACCCAGCACGCTCATTAAACTTTTCTATCACTTATTGATACAAATACTGCATGAAACAAAATATTTTTTTAACAGCAGTTTGTGTTTTGTTTTTGAGTGTGCATCTGGCCAGACGCAGGCCAGCAGCTCCTTTGAGAGCCGTGTTGTAGTGGTCTGTGAGAAGATGATGAGCAGAGCTTGCTGGGCCAAGTCCAAACATTTAATCCACTCCAAGACCTTCAGAGGGATGACACTCCTTCACCTGGCTGCTGGCCAGGGCTACGCCACCCTCATTCAGACTCTCATCAAATGGCGGTGAGAATGAAATTATCCAGCATGCTCTGTAACCGCCACTGTAATTCATCATGACAGTGCACCACAACAAACATCATTTTCTCTCTCTTATGCAGCACTAAGCATGCTGATAGTATTGACTTGGAGCTGGAAGTGGACCCTCTAAATGTTGATCACTTTTCCTGCACGCCTCTGGTGAGTACCAAAGCTCTCCCTTTGAGGAAAAAGTCTGCAACTTTTCTGACTTGTTTGCTGCTGCTCTTTTGTCTGTTTACAATCCAGATGTGGGCGTGTGCGCTTGGTCATCTGGAGGCAGCAGTCGTCCTGTATAAATGGGACCGGCGGGCCCTTGCCATCCCAGACTCCTTGGGCCGCCTGCCCCTGTCAATTGCTCGCTCTCGTGGCCACACCAAGCTGGCTGAGTGTCTGGAGCAACTGCAGAGGGAAGAGCAGCAGCCGCCCGCCTCTCTACCGCCAACGACTCGCATGTCTTTCTCCCCAGCCCCCGATGCACCCACCTCCGACAGCTGGATGGTCAGCTGGGCAAATGACAGCATAGTAGCACCTGGCAGCAAGAAGGGAGGTCCTGCTCACACAATAACCACACCCAGCACCACCAGCCCCAACCCAGGTTAGTCTGTTTACAGAAAGATGTGCGCTACCTGAAGTGCTAACCTTTTTTCAGTTTTGCCACGTGACAGTGACAAACTTCAATTTGTTTCATTGGAATTTTATTTAATGGACCGAGACATGATTGTGGACTGAAAACAAAATGATTTATGGTTCATGCACTTTGTTTTAAATAAAAATGTAAAAGGTGTGATGTTTACTCTGACACCCAAATCAAAAACCAGTACATCCGACTAGCTGTGAAGGTCACATACACTGCAAAACCACATTTTACAGACTTTTTATCTAGTTTCTCTTTCAGATACCTCAGTATACTAAGATGCTTAATAAGACAAAACAAATTTACTACTAGACTTTTGAAAATATATAGGAACTCTCTTAAAGTCAGTAATTCTTGAATATTGACAAAAAATACTAGTTCCTCTGGGAGATTTTTATTTTTTTCATTTAACATTTTTAAGTGAAAAGAGCTGCCAGTGGAGCTAGTACTTTTTATCAATATTTAATAATGGACTTCAAACAGATTCCTATATCTTGCTGAAAAGCTGCTTGTAAGTTCATTTTGTCTTCATTCAACTGTACTAAGTTGCTTCTATTAAAAAGGTGAAGAGAGTTAAATACAGAGCAAATCCATGAAGAAAATCTGAAATCTGAGCCTGAAACACGCAGCCAGAGCTGCAATCAGCTGGTTTTGATCAGAGCACAATGAAGTCAGATGAAATCCAGTAGAGCACATTGACGTTTTGCAAGTCTGTAGTCTCGACTTAAAAGTGCCAATGGAGTCTTCAGCTAACAGTGTCACTTTATCTCGTTTTTTATTTTGCAGATTTAAGAAGGCCAAGATCAGAACCTTCTAACTGCTACAGCAGCGAGGGCCAGAGAGATCTCCCATTGGCTAAAAAACATAAACCCAACCCGGAATTATTTCATAATCGACCCGACAAGCCCATGTCTGTTCCTCTGAGCCTGGAGCAGCAGCAGCTCCACAAACTGTCCTCCAGCACCAAGAGCATGTCTGCGGAGGGCCTGAGCGCTGACAAAAGTCTACCAACAGGAGGCAGCACCGGGACAACCAGGTGGAGCTCCAGAGAGAGTTTCTCCCACAGCAGCATGGGGAAGAAAGCGCTGGGCATCAGTGGAGGCAGCAGCTTAGGAAAAGAGAAGCTGGTCAACCGACTGCGGCAGCGGGAGCAGCTGGGCATGCTGGTTATGGCGGACAGAGAAATGGCAGATTCAGAACTGCTGTCGTATCGAGAGGATCTGGAGAACCAGGACTGTCTCACGCAGATGGATGACCTGCAGGTGAGCAGAAAAGAGTGAAAAAGCCATCTTGGTGTGTGAACTCCATCTATAGTGCAGCAGAAGGATAAATTTAATAGATGAACCTACATCTGGACAACTTTATTTCAGATATGATGTGCAGCCTTGTACAGTAACTGTGACAACACTTACAGTAGACTGCAAAGACAAAACAAAAAAATATCAGATATATTAAGATATTTACACTACAAACTAGATCAGAAATACTTGGTAAGATTTTGTGTTTTTGTAGCGTCTGGGCTGTATTTATTGGCAAGCCTGATAAAGAGAAGGAGAAAGAAATGCAATCTTAATCTATCGCTAAAATCTATATTTTAATTTTATAACTCAAAAAAGCATGTTAAGAAATAGTTTTTAACCAAGGCATTGGTGGCACACTGACAATTATTTGGCAGTATTCCAAATACTGGTCAACCGACTGGTCAACCAACCCAGGTTTGGCCAGACAAACAGGACGAAGTCTTAATTTTTATCCATTCTTATTAGCACAATCTCTCTAAATAGTCCAGAGTCACTGCTTCTCTCTTCAGATCTCCATTCTTTGTCCTTTGGAAGGACATACTGATGACCTATTCTCAATTTTCTGTCCACCAGACTTTTGTTAAAACTCTCTGGTTATTTTTAAGGACTTTATGATACAATGCCCTCATGCCTCATAAATTATGAGGCATGATCTTCTTTTCCACATTTTCATCCCTTGTTCCACCCCAAATCCTGCTGATGCAAACTCTGAATATAGGACTAAAAGGCTTTTTCCTGACATGCCTCCCAAATAACCAACAGCTTGACAAGTAAATGTTGTCTGATATTTATTATGGAAACCTTTTGACCTCCAGATGCCACACTATTTGCTTCAAGTCTCTAATTGTGAGCTTGGAGGAAATTGAAATGTTGATCACTCTGCATGGTGGCAAGATATATTTGAATCTTTGTCCAACTTTGTTGACCCCAACTTTGGCTTGATTAATAGAAAGTTCTACAATAACCCACAGTTTCTGGGTTGAATAGTTTTCTGTTGCTTGGTCTAGAACAAGAACTTGATTTGGACACTCTTTACGAAATAGCCAAGTATCATGAACTAATATGCTCATGTGTCCTTTCGAGTTAAAGTCACTGGGTGTTTGTGGTGTTATTTGCTATAAAATTTGAATAAAAGCAAAAGGCAAGATTGATAAAAGCGAAATATGTTGTCTTCTACCCAACACTGTCCATATTAAAAAGATTTAGTTAGCAAAAAGGCTCCAATTTAAAATAAAAAAAGTCCATCTACATTTACTGTCTCTGCTGTTGATCAAAATGTGTATTATTCAAACTAAATTCCTTCTATTTCTTCGAGTGGTACCAACATATTTGTTAATATTTAGTGAAAATGTGCAGACGTGAATTGATTTTCTGCAAAGCTTGTGTGCTATCAGACATAGGGTGCTGTATGCATGCACAATATTAGCACTTCCTGCATTTGGTAGGTAAAATACAACAAAGCAGCTTGGCACCCTGTCAGTGACCATCACTGCATAATAAACTCTACTTATTGATTGTCTTCAACAGCCAAGAAATCCTCAGACATCCATATCAGTCTAATTACTCCTCCAACAGATGAAGTGCTGGATTAAGTATTTCTAGCCTCTAGCAATTTCACTTTTATTACTATTATCTCCCGTCCTGTCATTAAAATCCCAAATTATTGTCTCAGTGCCAATAGCATTAAACAAGTATGCATAAGTAGCCTGCATGCAGATATTATAATGATGAAAATTTACCAGCTGGGTGCTGACATTAGTCATCTGTGTTTTTCTCAAAACAACAGGTAAACATGATGACTCTGGCAGAACAAATCATTGAAGCAACACCAGAAAGAATCAAAAGGGAGAACTTCAGCGCTGCGGACTCTGGGCCTTTAGACACATCGGCGGTCAGCACCACCATGAACTGGCTAGCCAGCTACCTGGGAGACGTAGAGCAGCTGCCAAGCATCATACACCTGCGGTAAGGAGGACCGTGGGAAAGGGGAGACACAGCGGGTCTCAACAGACTTCAAGCTGCTGTGATATATGCATAAAACAAGTTTTTTTTTATGTCTAAACATGAGATTTTGATTATTTTTTTCATATATATATTTATTTTTATATCTCAAAAACTCGCCATGGGTCTGTACTCTTTTAAATACAACATTTGATTTGTAGATGTCATAAGAAAACCAAAAGATATATTAAATAAAGTTTGCATATCTGAGTAAAAACTGAGATGTTGTTTCATTTGCTGAAATACAAAAAATGGAATATAAGAAAAAAAAGGCTTGTATTTCAAAACTCTTTTGAATGTCATCAAAAAACGTACTTTCTTTACAATTTTAAAGAAAAAAGGCACAATGTTGAAGTGAGAAACAAAAAGAAACACTTTTTTTGCCAAATCCATACAAGTATGGCTCTTGTGAAAAGGTTTTTGTCCCCCCTAGAGATTTCTTCTGTTTAAATATTTCAGATCATCCAACTTATTCTAATTTCAAAGACAAAATGTGTCAATTCAAAATGTATTTCCAAACCAATCTGCGACAAAGTAAACCTAAATTGTTACATTTAATTCAACCCCACTCCAGGTTTTTCAAAGTCAGTTTTTGTGGTTAAAATCTGGAGCATTAATATATTTCAGATCATCAAAAGCAAAAAAAGAAGCGATCTGGGTAACACTTCATTTGAAGGGGTGTGCATGACACTGTCATAGACATAACACCTGTTATGACAATGAAATAGTCTTTATGAATGTTTACAGCTGCTGTCATGAAGTGTCACCCAGTAAATAATGACACAGTTAATGCAAAGTTGCACTAAAAGTTGGATTAAAAGTCCATTAAAAGTGTAAACTGTGCATTTTTCTGTCAATAATGACCATTTTAATTCAAGTTAAAATTTGCATTAAGAGTCTACTTTGCATTAAAAGTGTCGTTTTTTTACAGAATGACACTTCATGGCAACAGTCATAAACATTCATGAGGACTCCTTCATATTCGTGTCAGTCTTATGCACACCACTTCAAATACAGTGTTTCCGAAATCTCTTTGTTTTTTCTGGTTTCATCTCATAATGTCAACGCACATTTATAGACAATAATATATAGAGAAAACTAAAATAGCTTAAAAGGGTAAATTAAAAAAGATCAATTGTGTTTTTTTGGTAGATCTCTGTACAATGAGCCACTGACACCATCACCTAACCCTAACCTGAGTCCTCGGGGGTCTCCGCTCAGAGAGGGCCCGTTGGAGCGGACCGCGGTTCCTTCCCCGTCCGACTGGAGTGAGTTCATCAACGCCTCCAACAGCAAAGTGGAGCGAGACCTGGCCCAGCTGACTCTGTCAGACCCAGAGCAGAGAGAGCTGTACGAGGCTGCCCGATTGGTCCAAACTGCCTTCCGCAAGTACAAGGTACAGTCCCGGTGTTCAGGCCCTGAAAGCTGTCTATGCTGTAGCCCAGACTCATAGAGCTACAGGCTGAGGATTGGTGTAACTGGGTGGATCTGTTTTTGGATTTTAGGGATGAAGGATTCCCTTTAATCTGGCTATGGATTGAAGTTCAGCATATGTAACGTGGCTTATTACCTATTTTGTCTTGTGTTGTACTGTTTCTAACCATGGTTTCAACTGATTGATTTCAGTCTCTATATTTGTCTAATTCTCTGTATGTCTATTTTTAACTGTATCTTAATATTAAGAGGAAACACAAATCTGTCCCTGTGGTTCCAGCATGGAAAAGGTGGCTTGAGCAGAGCATGGCCTTGCTTAGGGGAGCTGCACTGACCCCGTATCCCTGCATTACTTAGACACATTTATTAAGCAATGAGCTCCCACTTTGTCTTTGTCTTTTCTTTTCCCCTCGTTGCCCAGTCCCATTCCTGAACTCCCCACCTACCCATGAGATACTTTCAATAAGTCTTATTATCACAAACTGTTCACTGTCGTTCACAGTTGTCTTTAGCCCATCTGCCAGCTGATTCTGAGGTGACTCTCTGTTGGGCAGCAGCTCACTTCCTCCACTGTTTGACAGGTGGTCTGTCCACAAAGTGTGCTCTTTATCTGAGGCGGTCATGCGCTAACCATGACAACACCTCGGCAAGCTACACATATCCTTTGTGGCAGAAAGGAGCTCCTATTGTAACTTCTTACCTGTCCCACTCTACTTTCCGACAGGGGCGGCCTCTCCGGGAGCAACAGGAAGTAGCTGCCGCTGTTATACAACGTTGCTACAAGAAATACAAGCAGGTAGGCAACGAAAGCCACGAAATTGCATCCATGTTTGAATACGTTTAAAGAGCAAACATTCGAAACGCGTCTTTTCTTCCCCTCATTTACAAGCTAACATGGATAGCCCTAAAGGTAACTTGCTGGTCATATCCTAGCATGAAGCCACAGCACGACTTTCACCAAGCGACTCCTGACGTGTCGATGTGTTCTTCTCCTCAGTATGCACTTTATAAGAAGATGACGCAGGCCGCCATCCTTATCCAGAGTAAATTTCGCAGCTACCACGAACAGAAGAAGTTCCAGCAGAGCAGGAGGGCGGCTGTGCTCATTCAGCAATACTACCGCAGCTACAAGGAGTTTGGGAAGCTGAAGCCCCATCACCGTGGGGCTGCTGCCGCCCTGGTGCAGCACAAACTGAGGTAAACAGGGCGTATTCGCTCTGCCGTAGACTGCAGGATGCGGCAAGAACCACTTCATCTTGCTACATAATGATAAAGTGACAGTTAAATTATGAGGCTTGTCTGCAGGGCTGAAAAATGCTTAATGTCTCGAGTCATTTATCAACAAAATCATTAGCAAAAATAAGTTTGAGAGATGGTGTGTAATCTCTTTTTGCTTGTTAAATACGTTATGATTTGGATCTTCTCTTTTTTTCGCTGAGTGATAAAGTTAACTCAAAGTGTTTCTGCTGTTTCACAGAGGGAGTCTGCTCACGAAGAGGCAGGATCAGGCTGCCAGGAAGATCATGAGGTTCCTGCGACGCTGCCGCCACAGGTAGGTCCAAACGGCAACCCGAGCCAGCACTCTCAATAAAAGGGCTTTTCAAAAGTATTCAACCCTTTCATAACTTTTCAAGTTGCAACAATAAACTTTAATGTGTTTTATTGGGATTTTTTGTGTTACACTAAGTGTAGCTGTCTATAGTGGACATTTGTAGTCAACCCCCTTTTTCTCTGGCAACCCTAAATAAAGTCCACTTCAAATAAACTCGATGACTGAATCTTAGGGGGAATACAATAGTTCTGTGAAGGCCTAAGAAGTGGGTTACCAGTGACCAAATAATTGTGGAATTTGATATTTCGAATATAAATTTGCTTAAGGAAAGACACCAATTTTGAAAAAACTCTCGTTTAAAAGCTTTGGTGCAAGGATGAGTGTATCATAATCGATTTATTTCACAAAACTGCAATGGAAACATTATTTTATTTTATTTTTTATTTTTTTGCACCACACCAGTTACATGATCAACAACTGGATGTTGTCACTGGCTCAAACCACAAATATATTCATTCAGAAGATTACAGTGTGCCATGTTTTTAATGACTTATTGACCTGCGATTTTAATTGCATTTCTTATTTAAAGGAAACATCATATTTGTGACATTAGCGGAATATTGACAAAGTTCTGCACATATTTATAATGGAAACACAGCTAATGCTATTAAATGAGAAGCATCATGAAAAACCAAGCAATACTGAACAGACAATCACCTGAAAACGAAATCTTTCAAGACATGGCCGCAACTGACAGGCCACAAAAAGTCCAGCTTATAGTTTACAGCAAGCAACTTGAGGACACACCAAAATAAAACTAAATGGCCTTCATGCAAAACTTTATGTGACATGAAGCAGCCTAAAAAACTGTGATGGCTGCCACATCACGTTTCCTCAGCAGGGACAGAAAACCTGTTTTGAGGTGACAGGAATGTAGATGGAGCTGAATTCAGAACAATCAGGAGAAAAATTGTGTCTGTACAAAGGAACAGAGGCGTCACCTTCCAACAGGACGACGATACTGGACAAAACGTTTCCTTTACCGTCCATCCAGTTTGATGCTTCGTGTTAGCCTCTCGCATCAAGTCCCAATAAATACATTGACGTTTGTGGTTTTAACAGGTCAAACTGTGGAAAAGTTTGAAGGGATGTCAATCCTTTTGCAAGGCACTTCAAATAAACTTCTCCGTTTCTGCACAGACGTGTAGTTTCCATTTAAATAATCAATAAGCCACGATAAGAGTAACAGCAGCAAGTACACCCCTGTCTAATACCACTTAACTCTCAATCATTTCCCACCGTGGTGATATTGCACAGTGGTGTTCTTTCTTCCATTGTATGCTACTCTAACCAGATAATTTTGTCCATCTCTTTTTTTTCTTTTGCTTGGTGTGTTAGATTTATTTATTTATTTTTCATCTTCTTGAAAATAATAACTAGTTAGAGATACCCCCACCCCTAAGCTCCACCTTCCGCCCCCAGCCGCCCCCGCCCCTCCTTCACAGTGCCTACTGTGTGCTAATAGCTGTCTGGTATTGTTTTGCTGTTTATGCCAAGCCCCTTGATGGACCATAGACTGTTCAAGCGGGTGAGTGCAGCCTCAGCAACTCAGTTCGTGACTCCCTTCCTCTCTTTCTCTCTCTCTCTCTCTCTCTTCTTCATCTGTTTCTCTTCCCAAACCTCTCTTATGTTTTACTATCGCTCTTTAATAAAGCTCTTGTCGCCTTCTGAAGTTTTATCCATGGCGGTCTATCCCTTTTTCTCCTTCCTCATGTTCTCCTCTCTTCCCTCCCAGTCCTTCTCATTTTCCATCACTGTTGCTTGATGCCTGCTTGCATGAAGGCTGCTGACTGGAGCCACAGGTGGACTGAGACGCTCAGATTTAGATCAGAGCCTTCCTTAACTAACAAAATGCTTATGAATGACAATGTCACTGCAACACTTACCAGAGACTTTTCTGATTCTCCTTATTTCTCTTTCTCTTCTTGAAAATTGCACTTTTTTTCTTTCTTTCTTTTTTATTTCATTTAGCTTTCTGTGGTTTTGCAAATTGCCAGTTTTACAGTGCGGGAAGCTTTTTCTTAACTCTTTTATCCTGCTGCATGTCAAGTGGTGACGACTTTGGGTCTTGCTCTTCTACTTCTAGGCATGCTATGAACCTGCTGTTCCTCTAGTAGCTATCTCTCTGGCTGGCTGGCTGACTGACTGTATGCTCTATTTCAAGCCACTCGATAGACTGCGAGGGGAAACGTTATCCCTTCAATTTCTGCTTACTGGTCTCTGTGAAGCAGCTCTGTGGGACTCATAACTTTAAAAACAACTAGCTGTATTTTAAGGTTTCCTTTAATAAGAGAAAAGCTAACCTGATCTTAGAGCAATAGGTTCTTCTGCTAAATATAATGTTGTGGCACCAGTCCTCTTGTTGGGATCAGAGGATAAACAATATTTTGTGTTTCAATGATTTCACACACAAGATCCCAGTTTCTGTGTGACTTCTTCTGTATGTTGCAGCGCTTGCTTTCTGTACAGTAATCAAGCAGGATGAACTCCATCAAATTATACTGGGGGGATGTCTTTATACTCCACAAACATTCCTTGAATCAAAAACTACATACACACACACACACACACACACACACATATATATATATA
>NW_006800059.1:40620-82470 GCF_000485575.1 Poecilia formosa | reverse complement strand
GCCACCACTTTTCATGGTGAGTTCAGGGTGAAATTGTTATTTCTTGTGCCATATATGCAGACTCATTCAATAAACTATAATATTATTGAAAATAAATTTTTAATCTAGTAACTCAATTCACAACGTGAAACACATTCAAATAATCAACTCATATTTTAAAGCCTTTATTTGTGTTAATAAGGAAGATTTTCCACCTGAATATAATGAAAACACAACATTTAAATTACAATATCTCATCAAACTAATAATTTAAGTTTTAATACAGAAATTTGGGTTTATTGAAATTCATGTTTGCTGTTTTCATAAGGTACTTTTAATCTGACAAATGAGCCTCTTTACAATACATATTCTAATTATTTGAATATGACTGCTTTATGTGTGCCAGAAACTATTTTAAATGTTTGCTTTAGGGCTCAAATGACCAGAGCTCCTTCTTCCACACGTTTCCTGTGTTCGCAACATGGCTTGTGGAAAACAGGAAACAGGACTTCTTATGGGTTTCTTTCAATAAGGACTTTATTCCTGCAAGATTTTCATAAATACCACATTGTTCTGGCCTAACTGGAAAAAGTTGGGCCAGAAAATTTGGGAGCACTAAGTCTCCTCCAGATTTACTACAGATCTCTGCTGCCTCTCTAATTTATCAATGCAGAGCTCCTTTGGCTTGTAGTTTAGCCATATTCTTTCCATTTTTGAATTGTGGATTTAATAGCGCTCATTAAGATGTTTAAAGTTTATCTGTTTACCTCTGACCTGCCTGATGTGTTCCTTTGTCTTGTTGGTGCTAATTTATTCTGACATGACCCATCTTAACTTATTATGTCACATCTAAATGCAAGTTTCCACTGGTTTTTATTTAGGGGTATTAAACTATCGAGTACTAAACTCAAATCCATGCCAATCTTTTAAGATTTTTATTTGTTGAAAAAACATATATTTAAAACCATTTTCCTTCCACTTCACAGGTATGTGCTGTTCTGTGATGGTGTATCTTAGGGGGGAGTTTATCCCCTGCGTATTTTAGATGTTTTCATCGTTGAAATCACTTGACCGAAATGAAAATTGAATGAGAATTGAACTACTTTTAATCAGGTTTTAAACTTGCTGGAACCAAGTTTCCGATTTTTGGGTAATAAGATTACAAATATGTAAAAGTTTCAGGGCTGCGACTCCATTTACAAGGGCAGAGAGATCTAAAACTACACCTTTAAGAATATTATTGCATTTGTCTGTCTCCAGACCTTGTAAAACATCAGATGAACGATCCGCTCAGGATGTGCCCTGCGTCCCGTCCCACCTCTGACCACGAGTTAAAGAAACCGAATAGCAGATGATTGGACAAATAGATTCTAAACAAATTATGGATATCTCAGTTACACGACATGCAGTCTTGATCTATGAGCAATTAAAATCTTACTCAATCACTGCTCTTAGAGGAACTTAAAGCGAGGATAGTATGTCTTTGATGCGCACACGGCCACGTCTTCCAGCTGCAAGGGCGGCTGACAGATGGGGTGGCCTCTTCCTCTCCATGGTCACAAATACTAGCCCCTGTCAATCAGCCCACACAAAGACCCAGAGGGAGGCCGGCCTCTGGTCCTTCCATAAGGTTTACAGGTGAGGATGTGCGTAGCTGCAGGAGGATAATGAGGTTCAGTTCTGAACTTGATTGGCATGAACATGACCAGAGGTTGGGATGTGAGGATTAAAGATGTTCCGTCATAGTCAATCAGAAATGAGCTCTTTCAGGATGAAAGATGACAGCCTTTCTTCAATAACAAACCCAAAGTATGGCAAGCGGAAACGCAATTTATTCCAAAGTCAGATTGATGTGGTTGTTTGTCGAGGATTTTGTTCTGTGCTGTGTATTGACATAATGTGGTAAAGACTTGTTAATTTCAGTGATTTACTGCTGAAATGGTACAATAGTAAGGTCCATAAATCTGTGCTTAGACTCTCCAGCTCCACTCCAGCAGTTGTAGTTCACTCCGGTAATAGTTCTCCTGCTCTCATCCTTGACATTTCTAAGTAGGGCCAGCTAAATTCTCCATCCTGCTTCACTAGCAGACCCTGTCTTGTCATGCACTGTAATTCCTGCCCTTTTCTATTTTTCCCTATTCCTCTTCATGAACCTCTTCTTGTCTCTTGTCCTGTTCTCTTTTCCTTTCACCCTGGTGTTAGGTTTACTCTCGCTCTTCCCCTGCTGTCTTTTTTCTTCCTGTGGCCCCTTTTGCTCTGACATCAAGCTCTGCTGGGTCTTAATAAGCAGCACTGTCCTTCATTCCCTTATCCCTGAGTATATCAACCTGTCTCATGAGAAGCTGCTGCCATGTCCTAGAGCTGTCATTGATCAGATACCGTAGACCACTGTGGATTATACCATAGGAAGTCCTCTGATCCTTGCTTCTCTCTCAGGGCTCCGGTGCCCTTTGACAGAACCTGGAGTTAAGAAAACAGCAGTCAAGTCTTGTCACAAATATAAAACCCCATAAAGAGCACCTTAAACTACAACATTTAGAAACTGATGAAAAAGATTTCCCTCAAATAAATTGTGACTTTCTCCAGTTTCTCCTCTTTTGCTATATTTGGTTGCAGGACAGGGTCACTCATACTGAGTTTCTGCTGAATGTTTCCTCCTGTTAAAATGGAGCCATTAGATATGAATTGGATCTGTTTGTCTTGTAAAGCGACTTCGGCTGAAATTTCCTGTCACTTGGTGCTGTGGAAACAAACAGAACTTAACCAAAAATTTTATAGAATGTAATTTAGAAACAGATCTACATTTGTTGCTCATTGATAGTTTTACTATTCTGATAAGGGCGGATTTAAAGTGTCCTGATAACGTTACCAAATGACTCCGTCTCAAATCCTACCTCAATTTTACACCCCTTTTAATTGTTTTTACCCCCTAGCAAGTCATTTTGGGTCAGTTTATTTCTATTTAGGTACTGTTAAAAATCATTAAGATGCTAATTTTATGTAATATTTTTTTGTAAATATTAAACCAGTTCCAGCAGCTCTCTGTTTAGGCCATGTGATTATGATCCTGTGATCAAATCAGAATAAGCGAGTGAACTCCTGCTGGGAGATTTATCAGTCACATCAGTTCATTTCCTTTTTCTAGACTTTGAGTAAACATAATTTTTTTATAGCTCACTTTTGAGCTCAAGAATCACTTCCCATTGTTTACAGATTATGTAATTCTAGGGTAAAAGGCTGATTTGAAATGTATTTATTTAGGGATATGTATCTCCCCTGTGTAAAAATAAGCAGGTAATTTACAGACACTTTGCATTCTTTTATCCCAGTGCAAATAATTTTTCCTTACTGGTCTGTAAAGCTAAGGGTAATTTGAGTTATATCATAATTTCTGTGGTTTCCCCATTTAACTTGCTTAGTTTTGTTTAGTGAAGCTGCTTCTGTACAGTTCGAACTGCAAAAACACAAAATCTTACCAAATATTTTTGATCGAGTTTCTAGAGCAAAGATCTGACCACATTTGAAATAAGACAAACCTAGCTAACTTTTCAGACAGATATAGAAGCTTGATTTAAATCAATAAGTCCTTAATATTGATTTAAAAAATGTACTACTTCCACTGGAAAATTATTTCACTTCAAATGAAATAATCTGGTACCAATGTTTAGTGATTTTTGAATCGATAATTTACTTACTTAAAACGAACTTCTGTATCTTCCTGAAAAGTAACTTAAAGTTAGTTTTGTCGTATTTCAAGTGCACTAAAATATTTGCAGTAGATACTAGACCAAACATCTAGGGAGATTTGCAATACTACAATTTAAATCTGACAATCAGAGCATGAACTCACTGCAGCTCAGACTCAGGAAGCTGAAATTGTTAAATTAGCAGTGTTTAAGTTATTAGATGTTATTAACATAAAAATCAAACAAAAGATCTTGTTAAACGGGTTTTAGCTTGTAGATTTCTGAATTGATGCTGTGTGATTTCCAGAGCCCTGGGGGCCCAAAGCCTTGCAGGCGCCCCCAAGCAGCCCCATTTTCCCTTTGCTGGATTTTTATGTTTTTGATCTTTGAGATCAATCCAGATTGCCTCAAGGAAATAAACCTATACATACATAGGAACGCATGCAAAGTATAATCGGGTCATCATTTACGATTTCATATTCACTTACCCAGAAAAATATTTCCAATCTTAGCTGTGGTTGTAGTTTTGATTACATTAATTTTCAGTAAATTATGTTTTTGCATAACTTGCAGTTGAATGAGACAGATTGTAATGTTTGGGATTTAATTCAGTGAAGTAGTGAGGTGATTTCTATTTTAATGCAATGTTAAAAAGAAATATGAGTAAATGTTGGTCTGGTTATGGTAGGAGATTATGGCATTCCTATCCAAAGCATGAGAATATATCTCCACATTCATCTACAGAAAGTTTATTTAAAAAAACCCACTAACTTTACATTCAACTTGACTGAAAAAGCACACTTTAAATTTCTTACAGTGAGTTTTTAGCTAATTTTTTGCAGGCAGGGCTGTTTTAAAACACCTTGTCAAAATCTGGTCGTAATGTGTGACAATGACCACGTCTGCAACCGTGCACTGTCACAAGGGAGTAAACCGGAGAGGGGGAGGGCCCTCATGGCGTCACAGTGTTGTTACAGTACCGTTTGGCTGTTCACCTTCCCTGTCTCCTCCCACTCGTCTCTACCCCCATCCTCCCTCTGCAGTGGACGTGCATCGCATTTGGAGCAGCAGGCAGCAGGTGGAGATGACATCATCTGCACTGCAGCACACTGCAGCACTGGGTCTGAACAAAGACATGTCAGCCTACTGCTAACTATCCCCGACTCTTTCCCTCCATCTCTGCGTTTGTATCTCTTCCCACCGATTAGGCGAAAGCAAAATGAGAGCACAACCTTGTATGAAGGCATGTGCCTCAACCTTTTGACTCCTCTCTCAACTCCTGCACTCAGACCAGAGTAGGCTGGCAACTCCTCACCTCCCTACCGTCCACAAGCCAATATGTTGATGGGCAAAGATAAATACGGCCTAATGGGAAGCTGTACAAACACTCTGAGCAGTTTGCTGTTTATTATGAAAATGACGTGCTGATCTGACAGGATGCTCACCTAGGCAGTGTACAGCACACAGAGGAATTAAAGGCAGGGGCCTCATTGTTGTTCTTTCAGCCCATTTTTCACAGTGCAGCATACTGTCACAGAGAGCAGCAATTTATCAGCCAGTGGCATTATGCTTTTTTTTCCCCCCCGATGATAGAAGCTACTTGACCTCCTTTACTGTGTCTCACTGTGACATTAGCTCTCTATGGAGCCGTTAGCTGGGGGTGCCAAGATACCATAAAGCGCAAATGTCAGCAGGTCATGCTGTGAAGGCTCCCCACCTCGAGTCATCGGGTCCCTAATGCATCAGCGCTGGGGAAAAAGGGCATGCAGGAAAAGATTTCTAAATTAAATTTTTATTGTTTGTCTATCAACATTTTTGTCTTGTATACTGGGTCCTTCTCCTCCCCTTCATCAATAAGCCAATAGCACACAGGCAGGGCATACACACACAGCCATGCTCTTGTCGCCTAGTTACCACTCGGCAGCAGGTTGCCACAGAAACGGCCTCATAGCAGCTAAATGGGGAATGCTAATGCAGTCTTCTATACTCCCTGCTGCAGTGGGCTCTCTGTGCCCATCCCAATCCACTGTCTGTACATGGCATACCTTAAGAGTGTGTACATGCACTCTGATGCTCATAAAGTGCCCATTTTTTTTGTTTTGTGCAACCGGACCACCTGTGAGCTGCAATTTTTTCTATTTATTCCCAACCGGCTTGCAGATTAGCAGGAAACTATGTGAACTGCTAAACAACACAAATGTAAAGTGCTGTTTAGCAGAAAACTAGAAATGTACCCATTTTTGAAGTGGCAACATGCCCTGCACCTGCTAGAAACTTCTGTATTGTTTATGAGAATCCAAACTTTAGTCTTTATAAAGCATATTCCATTTAAACGTTCTATTAGTGGGATAGTTTGATAACTTTGCTGGTGAAAGATCTGAGCTAAAAGTCTGGTCTACTAAGACAAAATAAGTCTCAAACTCTTTAGCAAAGATCATGAAGTTTGCTACACAATGTTGTATAGAAGTTAAAGTAGAAATGTCATTTATTAATTTTAAACTGCTGACATACTGTTTCCATCTTAACATGTTTGATGTCAATGACAATAATGTAAAAAGCACTTTACGGTACTTTACATACGCTATGACATCACTTTCTCATTCTGGGATATTTTTTATCTGTAGGAATCAACTGAACATCTTTTATGACTGCCCCCAAGTGGTCAGATACTGTCATTAGTTATTAGCTGAAATAATCAGAAAGTAGGTCAGGCTAGCATGTCTTCAAGCATTTAGCATGCAGGGGTGAGTGAATTTGTATTTGTGCAGGTTAGCCTGAAATGTTGTATGTTAATGTGTTAGTTGCTGCAACATTGCAGTATAATTTATTTAAATCTTTAAGCAGCGATGTATATGTGGTGAATATATTTTGTTTCATTCAGTTGGAGGAAGAGTAAAGATTATAAGATTACAATAATGAATATACGTAATTTAAGACTTACTTATGGAATTCAGTTTTCTTTTTAGTCTTGACTAAAATCCCTTTAATTCATTGGACCCAAATGATTTTTAATCTTAGCCACCAATCAAAGGCACAATTATGTGAAACAACCGTTTAAGGGGATGTTGTGTAAGGAGGCCATGGTAGTGCTGGGAGGCTGAAATCCAGTTTGAAGCTACACCCAGCCAGCATGCCTAGGTGGGACCCATGTGGGCAAAAGGAGGGCTGATATATGGGTCCCGTATGGGTTTGTCCACGGACAAACCCATATGGGACCCATATATCAGCCCTCCTTTCCCCCACATGGGTCCCACCTAGGCATGCTGGCTGAAAGGTATACCCGAGGAGAATATACAGCCAAGAAGGCTTAAAAGGTTTTGTAAAGGCTGATGAAAAATGACAACGTAGTCAATGACGGGGGAATCTAGGTAGAACATTAGTTCTTAAAATCTCTCACTTTTATATGGAATCAATATATGATCAGATTTCTTGATAAGTTTCTTGTAAATTTTGTTGTATTATAAAAAATATAGTTTTTTGTTGCGCAGATGTCAGATCTGTGGCAGTCGAACCACTCTCATTGCCACAGACCTCTAGTAAAATTCAATTCTTGTCATCAAATGCGCCTCCATCCATCTTGATGTGGGAAAAGGTTGTTTTTTCAAGGACCTGAGATAGCTGTATAGGTTTTGATTTATGTTGTCCTGTCAGCTTCTTAATCTCTTTTCCAAACAGGTGCAAGGAACAGGGCCATAATGGGTTGTATCTAATCAGCTGGAAAAGACCTTCAGTAGAATGGTATCTCTAGAGTCTTGTCTGAAGTGGGCTGTCTTTCAGATTTTGTGCGTGCCCTGGAGCTTAACAGCTCTGTGAAAGAGGTGTAATGTAGAAAGTCATTTCCAATTGACTGATGGGATGTCTATTGTGACTAACTTTGGTCAAATTTTTTTAACGTTCAGAAATTAATCGGTTGTGTAATCTATCTTCTTCTATTCTTTTTTTTTTCCTTAAGTGATTTTTCCCATTTATGCAAAAACCAAGGAGATTTCTCAGTACTTCTCAGTATTTCAATATTATTTAGAGTCAACACTGATATATTCTGTATTTCTTATATATATAATTAACAGAGCCAGTAATGAATTAAATTAAACTTTAAAAGTAATTGTTAATCAAAGGTCTAATGTCATCTGAATCCATCAAGCAAATGTAACAGCATAATAAATAAGAACAATGACAAACAATGCTTATTCCACCCTGCAATTATAGATTAAATGGGGAAGTTTTAAAACTAGGAATTAAATGTTCAAAATATTTTTATCTAATTAAAAAAATCTTTATAAAATTTAATAAAAAGACATTTAGAGTTCAACACAATAACTGGTGTATGTTAGGGCTGGCCAATATGACTGAAAAACGATTCACAATATAAACATTTTATTTTAGTTAATATTGATAATTATTTGTTAGATTCTGGTTTAAAGTCCGCAGTTTCCTCTCAAGCTGCTGTACTCATTTTCCTCTTTCAATCAATGCTATTTTTAATTCTTTTAAGCAAGCTATGAGGCACAGTGGCAAAAACTGAAACTGTTGCTGCTCAAGTTACTCAACAAGTTGTTGCTAGGAAACCAGAGAGTGAGTGAGTTGCTAGGTGACCAGAGAGTGAGTGAGTTGCTAGGTAACCAGAGTGAGTGAGTTAGCTGAACATTCTATCGGATGTACTTTCTGTTGATATTGATCACATGTCATTGTGATACTATTGTCATTGATTTATTATCCATCCCTTGTGATTAATAGTAAATATTCTGATTTTTCACATTTAGAAAAACTTGGAAATTCATCTGTTTTTATTTTTTTATTTTTTTTTATAAAGCCGTTGTACATGAAAGATCAACTCTTTCATGTACATGAGCTCTCTATCTTTTAAAGTTTCTCATTGATAGTTTTTTTCATTTTCACTGGACAGGTTATTTATGAAACGATTATTATTGTATAGTAGGTCAACTTTGCTTCCTCTGTAAAATGGAGTTGGAGTTGGAGTTGGAGTTGGAGCTCCTACATGGATGATTGTAAGCCTCCTGTTGTCACTGTGACATCCCCAGAACTCTTCAAAGCACCATATTGGTGCAGCTTGTGGTGCATACTTGCGTTGTCAGGATTAAGGCCTCTTTGTGCTGGAATGAGCAAACTGACATTTTTGTTTCCTCACAGCTGATGCTGACGCATTCTTCTTCTGTCTCCCACTTTCTGCCCAGATAACCAGTTCAGAATGTCAATCCTGGAGCGCTTGGAGCAGATGGAGAGGAGGATGGCGGAGATGGCCAGCCACCAGCAGACAAGCAGTGCTGGGAGTGGCGGCGCTGGAGGAGGAGCAGGAGGAGGAGGCGGAGGAGGGGGAGGAGTAGGAGGAGGAGGCGGAGGAGGAGCCGGAGGAGGGAACAACAGTCAGTCACAGGTAAAAAGCCTCATCATGCTGGACGATTATCGTTGCACGTGGCAGAACCCAGCACGCTCATTAAACTTTTCTATCACTTATTGATACAAATACTGCATGAAACAAAATATTTTTTTAACAGCAGTTTGTGTTTTGTTTTTGAGTGTGCATCTGGCCAGACGCAGGCCAGCAGCTCCTTTGAGAGCCGTGTTGTAGTGGTCTGTGAGAAGATGATGAGCAGAGCTTGCTGGGCCAAGTCCAAACATTTAATCCACTCCAAGACCTTCAGAGGGATGACACTCCTTCACCTGGCTGCTGGCCAGGGCTACGCCACCCTCATTCAGACTCTCATCAAATGGCGGTGAGAATGAAATTATCCAGCATGCTCTGTAACCGCCACTGTAATTCATCATGACAGTGCACCACAACAAACATCATTTTCTCTCTCTTATGCAGCACTAAGCATGCTGATAGTATTGACTTGGAGCTGGAAGTGGACCCTCTAAATGTTGATCACTTTTCCTGCACGCCTCTGGTGAGTACCAAAGCTCTCCCTTTGAGGAAAAAGTCTGCAACTTTTCTGACTTGTTTGCTGCTGCTCTTTTGTCTGTTTACAATCCAGATGTGGGCGTGTGCGCTTGGTCATCTGGAGGCAGCAGTCGTCCTGTATAAATGGGACCGGCGGGCCCTTGCCATCCCAGACTCCTTGGGCCGCCTGCCCCTGTCAATTGCTCGCTCTCGTGGCCACACCAAGCTGGCTGAGTGTCTGGAGCAACTGCAGAGGGAAGAGCAGCAGCCGCCCGCCTCTCTACCGCCAACGACTCGCATGTCTTTCTCCCCAGCCCCCGATGCGCCCACCTCCGACAGCTGGATGGTCAGCTGGGCAAATGACAGCATAGTAGCACCTGGCAGCAAGAAGGGAGGTCCTGCTCACACAATAACCACACCCAGCACCACCAGCCCCAACCCAGGTTAGTCTGTTTACAGAAAGATGTGGGCTACCTGAAGTGCTAACCTTTTTTCAGTTTTGCCACGTGACAGTGACAAACTTCAATGTGTTTCATTGCAATTTTATTTAATGGACAGAGACACGATTGTGGACTGAAAACAAAATGATTTATGGTTCATGCACTTTGTTTTAAATAAAAATGTAAAAGGTGTGATGTTTACTCTGACACCCAAATCAAAAACCAGTGCATCCGACTAGCTGTGAAGGTCACATACACTGCAAAACCACATTTTACAGACTTTTTATCTAGTTTCTCTTGCAGATACCTCAGTGTACTAAGATGCTTAATAAGACAAAACAAATTTACTACTAGACTTTTGAAAATATATAGGAACTCTCTTAAAGTCAATAATTCTTGAATATTGACAAAAAATACTAGTTCCTCTGGGAGATTTTTATTTTTTTAATTTAACATTTTTAAGTGAAAAGAGCTGCCAGTGGAGCTAGTACTTTTTATCAATATTTAATAATGGACTTCAAACAGATTCCTATATCTTGCTGAAAAGCTGCTTGTAAGTTAATGTTGTCTTCATTCAACTGTACTAAGATGCTTCTAAAAAAAAGGTGAAGAGAGTTAAATACAGAGCAAATCCATGTAGAAAATCTGAAATCTGAGCCTGAAACACGCAGCCAGAGCTGCAATCAGCTGGTTTTGATCAGAGCACAATGAAGTCAGATGAAATCCAGTAGAGCACATTGACGTTTTGCAAGTCTGTAGTCTCGACTTAAAAGTGCCAATGGAGTCTTCAGCTAACAGTGTCACTTTATCTCGTTTTTTATTTTGCAGATTTAAGAAGGCCAAGATCAGAACCTTCTAACTGCTACAGCAGCGAGGGCCAGAGAGATCTCCCATTGGCTAAAAAACATAAACCCAACCCGGAATTATTTCATAATCGACCCGACAAGCCCATGTCTGTTCCTCTGAGCCTGGAGCAGCAGCAGCTCCACAAACTGTCCTCCAGCACCAAGAGCATGTCTGCGGAGGGTCTGAGCGCTGACAAAAGTCTACCAACAGGAGGCAGCACCGGGACAACCAGGTGGAGCTCCAGAGAGAGTTTCTCCCACAGCAGCATGGGGAAGAAAGCGCTGGGCATCAGTGGAGGCAGCAGCTTAGGAAAAGAGAAGCTGGTCAACCGACTGCGGCAGCGGGAGCAGCTGGGCATGCTGGTTATGGCGGACAGAGAAATGGCAGATTCAGAACTGCTGTCGTATCGAGAAGATCTGGAGAACCAGGACTGTCTCACGCAGATGGAT
This sequence comes from Poecilia formosa, assembly GCF_000485575.1. Taxonomy (NCBI): domain Eukaryota; kingdom Metazoa; phylum Chordata; class Actinopteri; order Cyprinodontiformes; family Poeciliidae; genus Poecilia; species Poecilia formosa. Next base: position 71,171 of record NW_006800059.1, on the reverse strand, counting down.
GACCTGCAGGTGAGCAGAAAAGAGTGAAAAAGCCATCTTGGTGTGTGAACTCCAACTATAGTGCAGCAGAAGGATAAATTTAATAGATGAACCTACATCTGGACAACTTTATTTCAGATATGATGTGCAGCCTTGTACAGTAACTGTGACAACACTTACAGTAGACTGCAAAGACAAAACAAAAAAATATCAGATATATTAAGATATTTACACTACAAACTAGATCAGAAATACTTGGTAAGATTTTGTGTTTTTGTAGCGTCTGGGCTGTATTTATTGGCAAGCCTGATAAAGAGAAGGAGAAAGAAATGCAATCTTAATCTATCGCTAAAATCTATATTTTAATTTTATAACTCAAAAAAGCATGTTAAGAAATAGTTTTTAACCAAAGCATTGGTGGCACAGTGACAATTATTTGGCAGTATTCCAAATACTGGTCAACCGACTGGTCAACCAACCCAGGTTTGGCCAGACAAACAGGACGAAGTCTTAATTTTTATCCATTCTTATTAGCACAATCTCTCTAAATAGTCCAGAGTCACTGCTTCTCTCTTCAGATCTCCATTCTTTGTCCTTTGGAAGGACATACTGATGACCTATTCTCAATTTTCTGTCCACCAGACTTTTGTTAAAACTCTCTGGTTATTTTTAAGGACTTTATGATACAATGCCCTCATGCCTCATAAATTATGAGGCATGATCTTCTTTTCCACATTTTCATCCCTTGTTCCACCCCAAATCCTGCTGATGCAAACTCTGAATATAGGACAAAAAGGCTTTTTCCTGACATGCCTCCCAAACAACCAACAGCTTGACAAGTAAATGTTGTCTGATATTTATTATGGAAACCTTTTGACCTCCAGATGCCACACTATTTGCTTCAAGTCTCTAATTGTGAGCTTGGAGGAAATTGAAATGTTGATCACTCTGCATGGTGGCAAGATATATTTGAATCTTTGTCCAACTTTGTTGACCCCAACTTTGGCTTGATTAATAGAAAGTTCTACAATAACCCACAGTTTCTGGGTTGAATAGTTTTCTGTTGCTTGGTCTAGAACAAGAACTTGATTTGGACACTCTTTACGAAGTAGCCAAGTATCATGAACTAATATGCTCATGTGTCCTTTCGAGTTAAAGTCACTGGGTGTTTGTGGTGTTATTTGCTATAAAATTTGAATAAAAGCAAAAGGCAAGATTGATAAAAGCGAAATATGTTGTCCTCTACCCAACACTGTCCATATTAAAAAGATTTAGTTAGCAAAAAGGCTCCAATTTAAAATAAAAAAAAGTCCATCTACATTTACTGTCTCTGCTGTTGATCAAAATGTGTATTATTCAAACTAAATTCCTTCTATTTCTTCGAGTGGTACCAACATATTTGTTAATATTTAGTGAAAATGTGCAGACGTGAATTGATTTTCTGCAAAGCTTGTGTGCTATCAGACATAGGGTGCTGTATGCATGCACAATATTAGCACTTCCTGTATTTGGTAGGTAAAATACAACAAAGCAGCTTGGCACCCTGTCAGTGACCATCACTGCATAATAAACTCTACTTATTGATTGTCTTCAACAGCCAAGAAATCCTCAGACATCCATATCAGTCTAATTACTCCTCCAACAGATGAAGTGCTGGATTAAGTATTTCTAGCCTCTAGCAATTTCACTTTTATTACTATTATCTCCCGTCCTGTCATTAAAATCCCAAATTATTGTCTCAGTGCCAATAGCATTAAACAAGTATGCATAAGTAGCCTGCATGCAGATATTATAGTGATGAAAATTTACCAGCTGGGTGCTGACATTAGTCATCCGTGTTTTTCTCAAAACAACAGGTAAACATGATGACTCTGGCAGAACAAATCATTGAAGCAACACCAGAAAGAATCAAAAGGGAGAACTTCAGCACTGCGGACTCTGGGCCTTTAGACACATCGGCGGTCAGCACCACCATGAACTGGCTAGCCAGCTACCTGGGAGACGTAGAGCAGCTGCCAAGCATCATACACCTGCGGTAAGGAGGACCGTGGAAAAGGGGAGACACAGCGGGTCTCAACAGACTTCAAGCTGCTGTGATATATGCATAAAACAAGTTTTTTTTTATGTCTAAACATGAGATTTTGATTATTTTTTTCATATATATATTTATTTTTATATCTCAAAAACTCGCCATGGGTCTGTACTCTTTTAAATACAACATTTGATTTGTAGATGTCATAAGAAAACCAAATGATATATTAAATAAAGTTTGCATATCTGAGTAAAAACTGAGATGTTGTTTCATTTGCTGAAATAAAAAAAATGGAATATAAGAAAAAAAAGGCTTGTATTTCAAAACTCTTTTGAATGTCATCAAAAAACGTACTTTCTTTACAATTTTAAAGAAAAAAGACACAATGTTGAAGTGAGAAACAAAAAGAAACACTTTTTTTGCCAAATCCATACAAGTATGGCTCTTGTGAAAAGGTTTTTGTTCCCCCTAGAGATTTCTTCTGTTTAAATATTTCAGATCATCCAACTTATTCTAATTTCAAAGACAAAATGTGTCAATTCAAAATGTATTTCCAAACCAATCTGCGACAAAGTAAACCTAAATTGTTACATTTAATTCAACCCCACTCCAGGTTTTTCAAAGTCAGTGTTTGAGGTTAAAATCTGGAGCATTAATATATTTCAGATCATCAAAAGCAAAAAAAGAAGCGATCTGGGTAACACTTCATTTGAAGGGGTGTGCATGACACTGTCATAGACATAACACCTGTTATGACGATGAAATAGTCTTTATTTACAACTGTTTACAACTGTTGTCATGAAGTGTCACCCAGTAAATAATGACACAGTTAATGCAAAGTTGCACTAAAAGTTGGATTAAAAGTCCATTAAAAGTGTAAACTGTGCATTTTTCTGTCAATAATGACCATTTTAATTCAAGTTAAAATTTGCATTAAGAGTCTACTTTGCATTAAAAGCGTCGTTTTTTTACAGAATGACACTTCATGGCAACAGTCATAAACATTCATGAGGACTCCTTCATATTCGTGTCAGTCTTATGCACACCACTTCAAATACAGTGTTTCCGAAATCTCTTAGTTTTTTCTGGTTTCATCTCATAATGTCAACGCACATTTATAGACAATAATATATAGAGAAAACTAAAATAGCTTAAAAGGGTAAATTAAAAAAGATCAATTGTGTTTTTTTGGTAGATCTCTGTACAATGAGCCACTGACACCATCACCTAACCCTAACCTGAGTCCTCGGGGGTCTCCGCTCAGAGAGGGCCCGTTGGAGCGGACCGCGGTTCCTTCCCCGTCCGACTGGAGTGAGTTCATCAACGCCTCCAACAGCAAAGTGGAGCGAGACCTGGCCCAGCTGACTCTGTCAGACCCAGAGCAGAGAGAGCTGTACGAGGCTGCCCGATTGGTCCAAACTGCCTTCCGCAAGTACAAGGTACAGTCCCGGTGTTCAGGCCCTGAAAGCTGTCTATGCTGTAGCCCAGACTCATAGAGCTACAGGCTGAGGATTGGTGTAACTGGGTGGATCTGTTTTTGGATTTTAGGGATGAAGGATTCCCTTTAATCTGGCTATGGATTGAAGTTCAGCATATGTAACGTGGCTTATTACCTATTTTGTCTTGTGTTGTACTGTTTCTAACCATGGTTTCAACTGATTGATTTCAGTCTCTATATTTGTCTAATTCTCTGTATGTCTATTTTTAACTGTATCTTAATATTAAGAGGAAACACAAATCTGTCCCTGTGGTTCCAGCATGGAAAAGGTGGCTTGAGCAGAGCATGGCCTTGCTTAGGGGAGCTGCACTGACCCCGTATCCCTGCATTACTTAGACACATTTATTAAGCAATGAGCTCCCACTTTGTCTTTGTCTTTTCTTTTCCCCTCGTTGCCCAGTCCCATTCCTGAACTCCCCACCTACCCATGAGATACTTTCAATAAGTCTTATTATCACAAACTGTTCACTGTCGTTCACAGTTGTCTTTAGCCCATCTGCCAGCTGATTCTGAGGTGACTCTCTGTTGGGCAGCAGCTCACTTCCTCCACTGTTTGACAGGTGGTCTGTCCACAAAGTGTGCTCTTTATCTGAGGCGGTCATGCGCTAACCATGACAACACCTCGGCAAGCTACACATATCCTTTGTGGCAGAAAGGAGCTCCTATTGTAACTTCTTACCTGTCCCACTCTACTTTCCGACAGGGGCGGCCTCTCCGGGAGCAACAGGAAGTAGCTGCCGCTGTTATACAACGTTGCTACAAGAAATACAAGCAGGTAGGCAACGAAAGCCACGAAATTGCATCCATGTTTGAATACGTTTAAAGAGCAAACATTCGAAACGCGTCTTTTCTTCCCCTCATTTACAAGCTAACATGGATAGCCCTAAAGGTAACTTGCTGGTCATATCCTAGCATGAAGCCACAGCACGACTTTCACCAAGCGACTCCTGACGTGTCGATGTGTTCTTCTCCTCAGTATGCACTTTATAAGAAGATGACGCAGGCCGCCATCCTTATCCAGAGTAAATTTCGCAGCTACCACGAACAGAAGAAGTTCCAGCAGAGCAGGAGGGCAGCTGTGCTCATTCAGCAATACTACCGCAGCTACAAGGAGTTTGGGAAGCTGAAGCCCCATCACCGTGGGGCTGCTGCCGCCCTGGTGCAGCACAAACTGAGGTAAACAGGGCGGATTCGCTCTGCCGTAGACTACAGGATGCGGCAAGAACCACTTCATCTTGCTACATAATGATAAAGTGACAGTTAAATTATGAGGCTTGTCTGCAGGGCTGAAAAATGCTTAATGTCTCGAGTCATTTATCAACAAAATCATTAGCAAAAATAAGTTTGAGAGATGGTGTGTAATCTCTTTTTGCTTGTTAAATACGTTATGATTTGGATCTTCTCTTTTTTTCGCTGAGTGATAAAGTTAACTCAAAGTGTTTCTGCTGTTTCACAGAGGGAGTCTGCTCACGAAGAGGCAGGATCAGGCTGCCAGGAAGATCATGAGGTTCCTGCGACGCTGCCGCCACAGGTAGGTCCAAACGGCAACCCGAGCCAGCACTCTCAATAAAAGGGCTTTTCAAAAGTATTCAACCCTTTCATAACTTTTCAAGTTGCAACAATAAACTTTAATGTGTGTTATTGGGATTTTATGTGTTACACTAAGTGTAGCTGTCTATAGTGGACATTTGTAGTCAACCCCCTTTTTCTCTGGCAACCCTAAATAAAGTCAACTTCAAATAAACTCAATGACTGAATCTTAGGGGGAATACAATAGTTCTGTGAAGGCCTAAGAAGTGGGTTACCAGTGACCAAATAATTGTGGAATTTGATATTTCGAATATAAATTTGCTTAAGGAAAGACACCAATTTTGAAAAAAACTCTCGTTTAAAAGCTTTGGTGCAAGGATGAGTGTATCATAATCGATTTATTTCACAAAACTGCAATGGAAACATTATTTTATTTTATTTTTTATTTTTTTGCACCACACCAGTTACATGATCAACAACTGGATGTTGTCACTGGCGCAAACCACAAATATATTCATTCAGAAGATTACAGTGTGCCATGTTTTTTAATGACTTATTGACCTGCGATTTTAATTGCATTTCCTATTTAAAGGAAACATCATATTTGTGACATTAGCGGAATATTGACAAAGTTCTGCACATATTTATAATGGAAACACAGCTAATGCTATTAAATGAGAAGCATCATGAAAAACCAAGCAATACTGAACAGACAATCACCTGAAAACGAAATCTTTCAAGACATGGCCGCAACTGACAGGCCACAAAAAGTCCAGCTTATAGTTTACAGCAAGCAACTTGAGGACACACCAAAATAAAACTAAATGGCCTTCATGCAAAACTCTATGTGACGTGAAGCAGCCTAAAAAACTTTGGTGGCCGCCGCATCACGTTTCCTCAGCAGGGACAGAAAACCTGTTTTGAGGTGACAGGAATGTAGATGGAGCTGAATTCAGAACAATCAGGAGAAAAATTGTGTCTGTACAAAGGAACAGAGGCGTCACCTTCCAACAGGACGACGATACTGGACAAAACGTTTCCTTTACCGTCCATCCAGTTTGATGCTTCGTGTTAGCCTCTCGCATCAAGTCCCAATAAATACATTGACGTTTGTGGTTTTAACAGGTCAAACTGTGGAAAAGTTTGAAGGGATGTCAATCCTTTTGCAAGGCACTCCAAATAAACTTCTCCGTTTCTGCACAGACGTGTAGTTTCCATTTAAATAATCAATAAGCCACGATAAGAGTAACAGCAGCAAGTACACCCCTGTCTAATACCACTTAACTCTCAATCATTTCCCACCGTGGTGATATTGCACAGTGGTGTTCTTTCTTCCATTGTATGCTACTCTAACCAGATAATTTTGTCCATCTCTTTTTTTTCTTTTGCTTGGTGTGTTAGATTTATTTATTTATTTTTCATCTTCTTGAAAATAATAACTAGTTAGAGATACCCCCATCCCTAAGCTCCACCTTCCGCCCCCAGCCGCCCCTGCCCCTCCTTCACAGTGCCTACTGTGTGCTAATAGCTGTCTGGTATTGTTTTGCTGTTTATGCCAAGCCCCTTGATGGACCATAGACTGTTCAAGCGGGTGAGTGCAGCCTCAGCAACTCAGTTCGTGACTCCCTTCCTCTCTCTCTCTCTCTCTCTCTCTCTTCTTCATCTGTTTCTCTTCCCAAACCTCTCTTATGTTTTACTATCGCTCTTTAATAAAGCTCTTGTCGCCTTCTGAAGTTTTATCCATGGCGGTCTATCCCTTTTTCTCCTTCCTCATGTTCTCCTCTCTTCCCTCCCAGTCCTTCTCATTTTCCATCACTGTTGCTTGATGCCTGCTTGCATGAAGGCTGCTGACTGGAGCCACAGGTGGACTGAGACGCTCAGATTTAGATCAGAGCCTTCCTTAACTAACAAAATGCTTATGAATGACAATGTCACTGCAACACTTACCAGAGACTTTCCTGATTCTCCTTATTTCTCTTTCTCTTCTTGAAAATTGCACTTTTTTTCTTTCTTTCTTTTTTATTTCATTTAGCTTTCTGTGGTTTTGCAAATTGCCAGTTTTACAGTGCGGGAAGCTTTTTCTTAACTCTTTTATCCTGCTGCATGTCAAGTGGTGACGACTTTGGGTCTTGCTCTTCTACTTCTAGGCATGCTATGAACCTGCTGTTCCTCTAGTAGCTATCTCTCTGGCTGGCTGGCTGACTGACTGTATGCTCTATTTCAAGCCACTCGATAGACTGCGAGGGGAAACGTTATCCCTTCAATTTCTGCTTACTGGTCTCTGTGAAGCAGCTCTGTGGGACTCATAACTTTAAAAACAACTAGCTGTATTTTAAGGTTTCCTTTAATAAGAGAAAAGCTAACCTGATCTTAGAGCAATAGGTTCTTCTGCTAAATATAATGTTGTGGCACCAGTCCTCTTGTTGGGATCAGAGGATAAACAATATTTTGTGTTTCAATGATTTCACACACAAGATCCCAGTTTCTGTGTGACTTCTTCTGTATGTTGCAGCGCTTGCTTTCTGTACAGTAATCAAGCAGGATGAACTCCATCAAATTATACTGGCGGATATCTTTATACTCCACAAACATTCCTTGAATCAAAAACTACATACACACACACACACACACACACACACATATATATATATATATATATATGTGTGTGTGTGTGTGTGTGTGTGTGTGTGTGTGTGTAGTTTTGTGTATGTTCTGTCATGTTACAGTCTTGACTCTGAAGGTGTTTTGGGGATTTTGTTTGCTAGACCAGAACAATGAAGTGGAAACGGTGCGTTGTTTACTGACATTTCACAAGCAAAAACAAAATTGTATTCAGATTTATTTTCAGTCCCCCAATTACTGTGATACACCTGATTAAAGTCCAGTGCAATTAATTGCCCTCACACACCAAGTAGCTCTTTAATATTAGATGTGTGTGACTTCATCTCTGTGTGAATCCAGTTTTTCTGTGAAGGCCTCAGAGGTTCGTTAGAGAACATCAGTGAACCGCATCATAAAGATCAAGTATCTCACCTCGCAGGTCAGAGATAAGGTTAGGAGCAGGTTTAGGTTAGAAGACAATCTGTGAACAGCAACAGCAGCATTAATCAGAGATTGCTAAAGGCTTGTTGCAACTGCAAAGAGCCTCAGCTCAGGTGGGAAACTCTAAGCTTTATCGTAGACAAAGCTGTGAAAGCCTTTCCCTTCCAGCTTTGAACATAAAGCTGGAGATACAGAGTAATGGTTTGGATAAAAGCATAGCAGTGTGACTGAATGGATCAGTCACGGATCTAAATTGAATTTAGATGCTGCTCACAGACACTCTGTGTGTTTTTCTGTCAAATAAAATCCCCCAAAATACACCATGTCTGTTTGTAACGCAGGAAAACATGAAAAGAGAAACAATATGTGTTTACAAAAATTTATAAGAAGATTGGTCGACTGATAAAGTTAGATAATCTATAACTTGTTGAGTGTTTCAAGCTGGTATTTTTTACTCAATGTAAACTCATACTCTATGTAATTCTTAGTAATGATTTTCAAGCTGTTGTAAATGACTAATTGTGTATATCTCTTTGTAAGGATTTCTTTATCTTTTCCCAGAAAAGACGTAGCTCCTGCTGACCTGAGTTCATGTTTGTTTTAGTCCTGCTTGGTTGCGTTAGGACTGTGTTTGTGTGTGTCATTTCCTGTGCAGCTGACTTCCTGTTCCGTTAACGAGTCGTCGTCTGTCTCTGTGTTCCAGGGTGAAAGAATTGAAAAGGGCCAGGGAACATGAGACCCCTCAGAAGAGCCCCCTTGCGATGTGACATCACTCTCCTGACTCCTCTTTTCTTTTTTGTTTGTACCTGAGACATTTTACAAGAGAACAGAACAAACAGAAAAAAGAAAAAAACATCGGTTCAAGCACTGCTGTTATTACTACTACTAGAGCAGTGTTACTGGTTCAACTACTATTACGTTGTATGACAGCTATTTTTGTTTTTTTTACATGTTTATTCTTTCCACTGACTTGGTGACTTCAACAGCATTATGAACTCAAAGAACCGGGGCAACGGGTGCAGAACATTGGCTTCATGGCATCTTTTGCACTTTTTCATGGACTGCTTTTTATTTTTATTTCTTTTTTTAGCTACAAAGAGGTTTTGGACAGTGATGAGAGACGACGGAGGACAGGCGATCGGTCAAACGTGAGGATCTCGAGAGATGGAAGTTAGGGCTGTTGCAGAAAATCTCAAAGGACAAGGAGACCATGCAGAAACACTCTGGGCTCTCATTGTATTTCATGGTTACTTTTTAAGACCAATAAATTCACTCAAAGACAGATTTTTCTTTCTTTTTTAACACCCACATATACCCCACTTTACAGCCAATGCTGGTGATTTAACGGTGTCCATTTAAACTTAGTATTCTTTCCAGTCCTACTTTGCTCGACCCCACCAGTCCGCCCGCCTGGGTGGGGCTACAAATGAATGTAGTGGGGTTCAAACATTCATGCTGAAGCAGATTGGGGATAAAACATTTTCTTTTAAAAAGATACTATGCTTTATTGTATGTATATAGTCCCTTTATTACTTGAATTTGTTTCATATCGTCCAATGTACTCCTTCCATCATGTCCAATGTGTTGGTGAGCTGTATCAGGCTATATGTTGTTAAATCCTACCAAGAGAAAAAAAAATGCATGACTTCTAGACAGAAAAAGTCTTTGCTTGTGTGTTTATGGTCTAACCCTTCGGTCTTTCTTCTGATTTTCATTTTATTTCCACATTTCTCTTCATAAGAGCCGTTATTATTCCTGTAATTAAGCTAATATCTGTGTTCTCCCAGTTATTTTGTTTCCCCTCCCAGAGGGGAGCAAAATGTCCTTTTTTTTTTTTTTTTTTTTTTTTTGTGTTGTAACTCTTGTAGTCATGCAGGTTGTTATTGTTCTTTTGAGTTGAACTCCGGAGCCTCTGCAGGCTTTTGAGGGGAAAATCACATACATTGCCTTGACGTCTTAGAGATTCTTTGTGGGGTCCCTAAGCTTGTCCCAAAATAGGGGTTTGACAAATCCATATTTTTTGACAATTGAGTGATTTCTGTATATAAAAGAAGGCTGCAAGTTATGTAGGGGAAAAAATGAACATGTTCCCTTACAGGGATTGTATTTTAGAAATATATTATTTTATTCATTAAAAATGGGTCGAAAACAGGTACAAGACAAAAACAGAATATTTGTATAGTTTTGTTTGAATGCTTAAGAAGTATGGTTCTATTGTTTGTACATAGTGTAAATATCTGGGATAAAGATGAGCTAAGTGCATGAAAAGTATGAACAGAGTTAAAAAGGGGGGGGAAAAAAACTAAAGCAGTAGTGGCTATGCTCTGTAAAATTAAAAATATTTCACTATTAGAGTATTTTACTTTATTTTGATTGTTCCGGAGACAAACATTTTGCTAAAGCATGATATTATTGCATATGAAAAAGTAAAAAAAAATAATGTATTTAGTGTTAGGAGAGGTCTTTAAAAATTATCTTAAATCCACTATAGTTGCTTTCATTTTTTTTGTCATTATCTGTTTGGTTTTGGGCTCCCAAGAAACTTTTGCCAATGGTGCCAAGGTATACGATTGCTATGAAGCTTAAGAATTTATTTAAGTCCATTTTTGCAGAACAGATAATCATACAGTGAAATACACGCTAAGGAACGAAAACCATAACATCCCCACTGACTGAGGATTGAAGAAAACATAAATGTAAAGGGACTCATTTTCAAACGAAGGGCATTTTAGTGCAAGTTCATATTTCCACCATCCAGATGCGCCGTAGAGCGTTGTTCATCTCCTAATATGCCACATCAGATATGTGCTTGATTTTTGTTGTCAGTGAAAATGGAATGTGACGATCACAGAGGTATCTTGTCTGAACTCAGAGATTGTAAACGGATGCCTTTCCCATTTGGACCCCGACAAAGCAAACACAGGTGTTGCTGTTCTTATCACTGAAACAGACTGAATTCATCACCTCAGCTGTGCAACCTGACGCACCGAGCTTTGATTTACCATTCATAGATTGAGGTTTGTAAAATGAAAAACGACGGCGGTTTGACCTTTTTTGCACAGCATTTGTTTTTTTTGTTTTGTTTTTGATTTTGTTTTTTTTAAGAAATGTTTCCAGTAGCGGTTGCCAAAGTCAGATGAATCCTGCAGTGTTGTCTTGGTCTTTGTGTTGTGAAATAAAAAAAAAAATAGAGCCATGATAAATAATTTTTAAACTTCCCATCAGAATTATAAGCTATGTAGAATTCAACTGAAAAACAAAGACTTTTTTTTTAAGTGATGAAACTGAATCAAAAGTTGGTTCAACATCTTGACTTAATATTTTTCCACTCCAATTTGCAAAATGTCTTCAAATCTCTATTATGTTTTCCACAGTCCTCATCAGATGAACCCACAGATTTTCTGCCGGGTTTAGTTCAGGACTCTGGCTAAGCCATTTCAAAACTATCTGAAGAAAAGAAACCCCACATCATGATGCTGCCAGCCCCATATTTTACCTTGGGATACTTTTGGGGTCGTGTAATGTTCTTTTTATACCATACCAACTTTTTGGAATTGTGGCACAGAAGTTAATTTTTTGTTCTTTGCGCGAATAAATAAGGTTTTTAGGAAGTTTTTAACCAAGACCGGATGTTTTATTCGACAGAAACCGATACAGTTTGCAAACTCCACACCTCAGTCCACAATTAAAAAGAATCTAGTAGCTTTTAGCAGCACCTGTTTGAAATTCCTGAAAATGTTTTCTGTGCTCCTGTCAGTCTCTTATTTGGAGCCTTGAACACAAATCTAGTTTTTGTGACGTTACTTCCCATATTTTCTTCCCATATCACTGCCCTCATAGCATCCTAGTTTTTACAGTTATTCTGAAAATTTGGCAAATTAAGGTTTATCATTTTTTTTATTTTTTCTTCTGGCAGGAAGTTTTGATGTAAAATCAAAAGGTGCTTGGAGAAAGTCTTAGTTTAAGGAAACACTCATGAAACCCGATTACCATGGGATTTTTTTTGACAATTACGTAACAAAATAGTTTCTCAGTTGAATTTCACAAGAGATGGGTTACATTAGAGGATGGGAAAGTTTAGAAATATACAGCATGATCTAATTTTTTATTTTTTTTACATCACACCAACATGGCTTTTCAACAAGGTTGAGTGAATTTTTATGAGAAGGCTGTATTAAACAAAAACTGGAGTTGGAAAAACTGTCAACGATGCTCATGTGATTCTAGGAAACACTGGATGATCTCAGACGTATCCATGAAAAGTCAATAAGCTAAACATGACTGTAATATATTTATGTGTAAATTATACCACTAGCCTCTCTTGTGACACACTGGACAATATCAAAACAACATAGGATGCTTAGAAAAATAATTAGAGCCTTTTAGGTGCCTATTGGCTGCTGTCTAATTCTTACTCTGCCAGAAAGTGTACTCTGTATCCAAAACATGTGAAAATTCAGCCAAGTGCCACTGAAAAACTTGATTTTCATTTGTTTATTTCTAACGTCATTAGGATCTATAGATATTTCTCTGATGTTCTGGAACAACTGGTTGTTGTCGTGCTGTTTTCCAAATCACCTGATGTGTGAACTTTATTTGCAATGTTTATGTAGAAAGTGCCTATTCATGTCCTCATAACACCAGTTGCAGAATGCATTCAGCGTACCTGAGAACGTCACACGATCAACCACCATCGCACCATTACACTCGCTCCCCTGCACAGTAGAAGTAGAGCGCTCCAGCTTCGTTTCCGTTTTTCTTCCATTTTCTACTGGAACAGCTTGACTTTTTTAGAAACGCCACGACCGGGGTTTGCTGCCTTGCGCTCATCCTCTGGCTTGTGGTCAGAATGCATAGCCAATGCAATGTTTTGGGGGAGGGGAGAAAGTGGGAGAAGGATTTATAATGCTTGCATGGTAAACTAGTTAACTGGGTGACTGAGCTGCACCTATAGCATGCTTATTTTCTTTGGACTGGTAGTCAGATAGACTTGATTAAGACATAATGTTTGCAAAACAGTAAGCAGCTGGTTTGGTGTATCATAGAGAGGAGAAACGTGATTGTAGGGGAGACGAAACCTGCAAACGAAGCCAATGACCAGTACTTGGTAGCTACGGATGTTTTCATGGCAGAGCATGAGGACAGACTTGTGTTTCGCAACAGGTTTCTCAGATGTTTTTTTTTTTTTTTTTGCTTTTTATTGTTCATTTAGACTCAGTCAGTGTACCACCAAACTCACTTCTAGGACAGATGGACACATGAGCATTTAGTGTTGGTTAACCTCCCTTTTGTATTTTACTCAGGGTGCCAAAATGGGGAGGAGGAAACAGAGCAGGACATGCATTTCACATCAGAGGAAGCTAAAACCCGAAAACACAAATGGTTAAAACAACATAGAACTGAAGGTTTCATTGGACAATGTTTAAAGTAAATTAATACAATAAATTTCCTCTTACTAACCTTGAACAGGTGGAGCCCTGAAATGGACTCCAACCATATGTAGCTCTTGGAAGACCTTTTATGAAGACCTGCGTTACTCTTTAGGCCTTTAATTTATTTAGGTGTCAAACCATAGAGGGTATTTAAGATTAGGTGTAGTTCTATGAAAACTGCAACTACAAATCTTGTTTTTTACTGCCATTTCTTGAGGGTGGGGTGACAGGCACACTTGTTTAGCACACAGCGTTGATCAGTTTTAAGATGTTCTGCAAATTGACCTGAGAATCTGCCTTTCCTCCTCTTCCTTTTTCCAAAGCACCCAAACCGCAGAAAGGTAGGCGCGTCAGGGCAACAGAACAGAAACCAGTTCTGCAGTATGATCCACGTGTTGACACAGAGCAATAAAGAAATTATTTTGTGGAGCCCTATCAGGCCTAGCAAAGTTTAAAAATGACTGGACACGTGTAGTCGACTTACTCTTTATGCAAATGCCAGTATTGCAAGACAAGCATTCAGTAGTTTATTGACAGCAATTATATGGCACCCTTTACCGAATTGCACGTTTTCATCAATTCCAAACTGAAGAGAAGAAAAAAATGGCCCTGCTTTGATAGAAAGTCATGGGTTCTCGACACTTTGCATGTGAACTAGTGTTAGATCTTTTTTCCTCTCCTCTATAGCTGTCTTTCTCTCTGTCTTTCCCTGTTATGTGACCCGAGTTTTCTCCGCTCCCTGCCCTTAGAAAAAATGTCCATCTCCTCTCGGTTCTCCTAATGTGTTATGCTTTCCTCCTTTTTCTTCCCTTTTCTTGTTTGTAAGTTTTATTTTTGTAATTGTGCATGTACAAGCGTCACTGACTCAATGGATATGTTTAAAAAAAAAAGAGATTTCTGCTGCTGAAGCCATGCAAAACATTTTGAATTGCCCTTAAAATATGGAAGATGTTTTCTGAATGCTTTATATTCTTTCTGCTGTAAAATAATAAAAAAGGAGAAAATGAAGAAAACTTGAGAACCTATTCTGCCATGTCTTTTTGCTTCGTCCTTTACTTTTATTGTTATTCTCTCACTTTCCTACCAGTACATCCATCCATCCATCCATTTTCCGTCACCCTTGTCCCTCAGTGGGGTCGGGAGGGGTGCTGGTGCCTATCTCCAGCTCACGTTCCGGGCGAGAGGCGGGGTACACCCTGGACAGGTCGCCAGTCCGTCGCAGGGCACCTACCAGTACATTTCAGTTAAAAACAACTGCAGAGAAATAGCATATTTGATACTTTTCTTTTATTTTTATTCCTCGTAGCATTTGATTTTTACATCTCAAATAACTTTGAATACATACAAAGATCTTAACACGGCTTTCCACAGTTTAAAAGTAAATCAACTGAAAGTAAAGGTTTGAGCCTTGGAAACATGTAATGTATGCATGCATGGAGTTTGATGTTTGCTTTGTCTGCCCTGTAAAAGTGTATCAAGCATATGTTTCCCTCTGGATTAAGCACTGCTTGTTGTAAGGCAGATATCCAATTAGCTCGGTTTTTAGACGCAGTACTTCCAGAAACACTCAGAATTTCCATTTCTCTTCCTTAACTGCTTACGGATGCCCAGCAAGCGGCTGTAAGGTTTCAGAAGACCTTGTTTCTCTAATAAGACCTGAAAGAGAGAATATAGTGGTTAGATATCTGTAGTACCGTGTGTAACATAAGAGTGTACAGTTTCAGTTAGAAATACGGGTCAGTTCCTTTTAAAAGTATTCAAAAGTGTTAATTAATCAGAAACCTGAATTAATTTTCCTGAAATTTCATGTGATAGTCCAATACAAGCTAATATTTCATGGGAGAAAGTATATGCTTTACAAATGTTTTTTACAAAGAAAATCTGACACATCATCCCTTTGATGAGAGGTGGTGGTGGAGGCATCGTGGTGAGGGAATGCATTCGCTTATCAGAGAATTATCGCATCGAAGTCTTTACACCATCAATTCAATGTTATTTTGTAGGGGAGAAAGACAAGGGTGCCCCATTTGTGTGATGCTGGCAGACCCTCACCTCCAGAAACAAAAAGTAATAAATGCTTTCCACACTTTTCATCTTCTCATAATGATTTTCATTTTTCCTTCAGCTGCATAATTATGCACTTTACCTTGGTCTGTAATAAAATCTGTCCAAAATGCAGCTTAGTTTGTAATTTTTCAAGAGATATTGTTTAAAGATTCTGTGGTTAAGATTTCTCTTTCCCATTTTCAGGATGTAAATGTTTGAAGTCACACACCTCTCTCTTGACTCCTCTTGGCACCAGATTTGTCGTCCTGACACCTGAGGGATAAGAACACGAGGGATTCGACACGATTCGAGATATCCATTGTCTAGCACCTTGTCTTTGCAATGTTTCCCTTCAGGCCATACCTCAAGTAGATGAACATTGTAGAAAAATGGCTTCAAATTTGTTCTTAAAAGTGTCTCTTACCATCTCTGTTAACTTCCCCAGATATAAAAGTGGAATATCGGAGAGCTGCACCGTCCTGAGGAATAAACGTTTGCTCAGGAAGAGACTCGTCATCCAGCGTTCCGATAACGCCATCCTCCACTGACGCTGAGGTCAAACATAAATTTAAAAAAAGCACATAAAAAATTTTCAAACACTGAATGTTTTCTAATCCAAAGTAAGACTTATAGTCACTTCTAATCAACAGAAAATTGACTGCATGACTAGAACCACTCACATTCCTTTGCCTGCTAGCTGAACTTTGGCAGAAAAATCACTGCTGAGCATTGCAGCACTCAGGTAATTATTTTATGGCCCCAGGTTAAGACTCTGCTGTCATTAATCTCTGAAAATTAAATTGTACCACTGAAAATGCTAATTACCCATCTTAATTGATGGATTATTTTTCATAAAAGCCATAATAGAGGCATCATCCTTTGCTCACCTGGTCCTGGATAGGGCATCTCGGCCGATTCTGTGATAGGGTGGGCCAGCAGGGTGCCAGAGGCCACAAGCACAAAGGCCCAGGAGAAGAGATGGCTGCACTTCATTACTGCCTGATGCTGTTGTGGGAAGTGGCTCTGATTTGCACGCAGATCCTCTGGTGAAGACTTCTGCATGCGCCGTGGCCCCAGTTGTTTTATATACCTCCAGCTGGGTCTACTCCTGACTGGCACGGCACACGCACACACACGCTTTTGTTTGCTGCCACAGCCGTCGGCTACTTGCAGAGTCACATCCGCTCTCGCTGGCATAAATCAACAGGGACACGCAGGTGAATTATGGGCTCAATAAGAAGACGCCGCACTGTCCCGTCTTCCAGAGCCACCGGTCATTTTATTTTACCAGCTCTTTGGCTTGATTAACCAATTTCACAGAGTTTATAAATGTTATTAAAGCAGGTGCGTAGATTGTCATGTCAACACCCACACTGGGGAGCAGGTGGCACACAAACGGCGCAGATGAATCACTTCCACCTTTATGTTACCTCTTTGTTCAAGTCTTAGGTCATCTGACTCCTAAAACCTTGTTGCATATGAAGTAGAGAGAGATCCTAATAAACCAAAGTAATTACTTCATCAGAAGTTCAGGGCAGGCTTAAGTGTTCATAACCCTCTTTTCTATGAGCTGCCTGACATTTTAAATCAATTCAAGGCAGCAGGAGATTTTCCACAGGTCACTTAATTCAGCCTGATTAATACACAATATTTAGAAGCTTGGTAAGGCTGTGCGACTCTGGGTCTCTGCTTTCTCCTCTTCTTAGTCATGCAATAAACCAAACCTTTATGAGCGTATCCAGTGTGGTTGGATAGTGTAATACCAGCTTTATTACTGCTCAAAAAGATGAAAGACAGCTACTTAAAAAGTTACATTTTCCACCTGCGGTTGCAATTTCCGTATTTACTAGAGGCATGACTTAAGTATTCAAACATTCTTCTGATTTTGTGGGCAGCTGAAGAGGCAACATTTAAATTTATGCTTGGGAAGTTAAATACCAGTTTTGGTACAATTAGTTTTTGCTTTGTTTCTTGGTTGAAAATTTAAATCTATGTTTGATGTTATATTCATGTGTGCCTGTGGATGTTCAAACTTAATTTGTTTTAATTCTGACATTTGAACTTTATATAAAGCTGAATGCTCTGCAAAACAGTTAGTCGAGAAACAGTAAATGTCGGAAGAGTCAAACACAAATTGATAAAGATGATGCTAAGAATGGAGACTGGAGAATGGAACTAATTTAATTTCTGTTTTTCCTTAAACTGCTGTTGCCTCTGAGCTCCATAATCCATCAACTTTGTGCTCCAAAGGTCATTAATTATGGGGGTTTTTTGTCTTGTTTTGCTTTGACACGTACTTTGTATTTTTCTCTGTTTACTTGGATGCCAGGCACAGTCTCTGTCGTTTATGAAATTATTTATGTAGTAGAAGGAGTGTCTCCAAATCCCATTTTTGTGGAGCAAAACTGTACAGACACTAGTAGGTAACCGACTTTATTACCTACTTGTGAAGGTAACTTATGGTTATCATAGGGCATTTTTTTTACCCAAAATGGCAAGTCAAAAAATTTATATTTTACAGTTATTTCAACAAATTCCAGAAGATTAAATATGAAGCTGTAGTTTTGCAAACATACACAGAATGTGTGTAGCAAAATGAGCAGCTATTGTATGATTCATTCCCTGAAGATACTAATAAATTCAAATAAAATCATATCCATTTTTTTGTTTTTTTGCTTTGATTGCTACTTATTATTATGTACATCTACTCTAACATGGTTGCTTAAAGTGGCAGTGCTTGTTGTTTTTACCTTATAATAAATGGTTTATGTCCTTACAACAGCTCTCAAATACTTTGAATTAAATTGTTGACGTTAAATCCTGTGTCATTTGAAAAAAAGGTGTTGTGTATTTTGTAAAAAAAAAAAAAGAAAAGAAAAGAAGAAAATGAAAAAAATTGTTCCCTTTCTAAAATAAAATGCTTTGCCTTTATCATTTTCTTTGGTGTTACTCTGTAATAGAATCTAAATTCAGTCAGAAATGATCAGAAATACTATATACTATTGTGAGTCATTGCAGCTCAATAGCATAATAGTTAACTCGTTTATTTATTAATTTGTTTAGAAAACGGATAACTCTTATTTTCTCGATGGAGAACTTCTACGTAAGATTATTTTTTCATGTGACCAGTCGTTTCCACGGTTGTTGATTTTACAACAACCACTAGAGGGCAACGTTTTCTTTAGGAAGCCATTAACTACCGTAGACAAGATATTTGTTCTTGGGGGTAAAGCTGACATTTTTACTGACGCTCTTCTTTGATTCTTTAATATCCTAGTCTGAAACCACAGACATGGCCTGAAACCTTACAGGCTTTAAATAATCAGTGGTGTAGGACCGAATAGCACGGATGAAAAGAAGTCAGTTTTTGTACATTTCTAAAATTTCTGCATGAAATGTGAGATTAGTTTATACTTAACCAGCTCTCAGATGACACCTATTTCTAAAATGGCACCGTTTGGGTTTAGATAAGTTTTGTTTGATGATGAAAAGGTTCACAATGACATATAAAGATTAAACAAAAAGTGAAAAAAGGTTTTTAACGTCTCAACTTTCAGACTTCTTCCAAGGAAATTTGAGTGACTGGATCATTTGGATTAATTGCGAGATAAATAAGTGACAACCATCTGAAAGGTGATGACGGCTGGGAGAAAGATATCTATAAACTGAAAGCAAAACAATTAAAAACGTTATTGCTATGCGTGTCGGAACCAAACAAACCCTTACCTACGGTGATTGGTTCACTTGTTTCTGTCGACTAAGCTTGTTTAGTAAACATATTTCACATTTTTTCGCATCTAATATTCACTGGTGTTTAATAAAAACAGGCTTGAAAGCGTCAAGCTAGTGTTGGCAAAATCAAATTTGGATCATGGAGATTCGGATGCTGGAGGTGTACGTGAAGGCAGCATTGAATGGCCGCCCCCGCCCCCGCCGCCGCCGCCGAACAGGAGCTGTGAAGGAACAGCCCCACAGACTGCTGGCTAAACTTTGTCCCCTCTGGTTTCTCTCACCGAGCCGACACCTCTTTGTTTCTGTCGGGGTCAAGTACCGCCGCTTTCCCGAGGGCTTCACACCGAAACCACAGGCGTTAGAGACGGCCAGGCGCGCTGGTGGCAGCTCCGATAATTTGCTGAGATCCACAAAAGAGGAAGAGGAGGAAGGAAGGAGGGAGGGAGAAGAAGAAGAAGGAAGGTGGGACTGAGCGGAGCTTGGAGAAGTTGACACTTCGTTGTTATGTTGGGTACTTGTTGAATAAGCTGCGTGTACACACAGATACGACACTGCGGCCTTTGTGGGCAGCGAGCTGGAAGCTGGTAGGTTTATTATAATTTTACCTGTATCGATTATTGGCTTGTTACGTTGCCGACATATTTGTTTACACTGTTGCAAACCTGAAACCGGCCCGAAAGTACAGGTTCCATTGATGACGATGACCAGCTAGTAACAGCAGTGTTTACACTACTTCTTCTTTATCCAACTCATTTAACCAAAACTTGATGTATTCCCTAAAACCCCCCAAGTATTAGGAAGCATTTTTCAGTGTGGCAGTGGCTTATTTTTAAAACCTTGTTAACCATCATGCCTTGGATAAAACCGTTGTTGCTTTTTAAACTTTTTTGTCTTTGTACTCTTGTGTTACTCAAGTGTTTTCATAATGTTTAATGTTTCACTTCTCTGTTTTGCCACGAGTCTCATTTCATTATTTCACACAATACACCCCCCTCTGTGATGTGCCAGGGTCTTCTAAAACACCATGAAGGAGTGAGAAGTGGGGGCAGAGATGGCAGAGCTGGAGATCGACCAGTCCAACCTTCCACGTGTCCAAGAAGGTAAACACACACTCTCTCTCACACACACACACACTGAAATATATAATTCCAGCCTTGATAGAGCCACAAGTGCATGGAAAGTATGTGCTGGAAAGAAGTCAGTGTGGTAAGAAACCAGCCTCTGTTACTAATCTGCAGACTATTGCATTCCTCGCTAGAACACACTTCTGCTGTCAAAACTGTCTTAATTGTTCATGACATGGAGTAAATGTTGCATTATCCTATTGGAAGTAGCTATATGGAGATCTGTACTCTGACAGTATTGATGCTCAGATGGTGTTTAAAGGATGTTCAGTCGGCATCAAGGTGCAAAGAAAACATCCCCCAAACTATTACAACCCCAGCAGCCTGAAAATGGATTCAAAGCAGGACGCGTCCAATCCAAACTCGGAGATAAAGACTCATTGGACCGTTCCATGTTCTCCAATTGTTGCCTCGGTTACCTGTTCGTCGCTGACAGAAGTAGCACTAGATGTGGAGCCGTGCTGCTGTCGCCCAGTTCAACACGTTGTGTTTTCAGAGTTGCTGCTTTGCGTACTTTGGTTGTAATGAGTCGTTATTTGAGCCACAGCAAACCTTTTCTATCGTCTTGAACCAGTCCACCTGATTTCCTTTCAACTCAGCTGTTGTGTCATATTTCCATCCACAATCGTCCTAAAATATATTCTTAAGACGATTCTTTGTAAAGCTGAGAGACGGTTGTGTGTTCCAGTAGATCATCGGTTTTTAAAATATTCAAACCAAAACCAACCATGCCATGTGCAAAGTCACTTAAATCATTTCCTTGACTATTATGATGCTCAACATGCATTAAGTTGTTGCCATGTGACTGGGTGACTTGCTATTTGTGTTAACCAAAACAGTTTATTAGATGTGCCTAATAAATTGGCAGGTATGTCAGCAGAATTTGTTTGTATCACAGAACAGCTGCTTGCCTGAAAAGTTATTGAAAGAACTTTAAATGACATCAATATCATTGAATTAAAAGTTTCAGCATACAAAATTTTAAGTTCTGTTCCTAAACTGTGACCTATAATCAGAAAAAATAAAAAAAAAATTCTACAAATCCTTGGAAGAAACATTCAACAACTATCTTTTGTAAACAAGTGAACCTTTGTAGCTGTTAAATGTCAATTAATTGACTCTTTATTCAGCCCAAAGGTCAAGTTCATTAGAAAAATCTCAGTGTTCCTGATAGCGCCGTGTTTTGACTCATTTCAGTGAGCAGTGCAGACTTCCTGTGGGTTGAGTCTTTGGCTCCATCTATGCAGGAAGAAGATGATACCAGTGGTTTAGAGTAGGAGGGAATTTTCCACACAAAGGTTCACTGATTCTGCTGTACACAACTGGATTTGTCGTTGACATCGCTGGTATGCTGAGGGCAGATAAGCATTAGGAAATGACTGAAAAACTCGAGGCTTTGAATGCAAAATACACAAGGATCCTCATGTGTCCTCGTTGTTTTAGTTATCTTTACTGATATATGGTGGCTTGGTAAAGTAGCTTTTCAGTTTGATGTGTTTTCACATTTTGCTATGTCACCACCACACAATTCAATGTATTTTATAGGGATTTTGTACAATAGACTTACAAAAAGTTGTGCATATTGATAAAAAGTGTCAAAATCCTTTCAGTATAAATCTGTAAAGTATGTCATGTAGGCATGTGATAAGAGCTCAGATTTATTTCATACCAATTTTCATCCGATTTTAATCAATTTTTTTCTGTCACTGCCTTTTTTTAAAACAAAACAAAGAAATTAGAAATGGCTACATATGTTCAAATCACCATTCTGGGAGTTATCCTGAATTCAAAGTCCAGATAAATACCGGCTGTGAAACAAGACGGTGGGAGCTGGGTGGGCCGACATCACTCTGAACACGGGGAGCCACGAGAATGGGGGAGGGGGAATTTAAATCTTCATAAACCAAATATTTAATTGATTGATGAAATTGATCTATTGCCCATAAATAAAACCCAGAGTTGTGGAGAAATTTAGGAAAGGGCTTTGTTATATGTTGTCTGTGGATGTGAAAAAACTTGCTCTAATTGCATTGATATGTGGTTTTATAAAGTATTCAGTGGGGGGGGGGGGTGCAGAATACAAATGTGCGCCAAACGTTTCAGATTTTATTTGTCAAATATGTCCATGGTCATGCATCGGATGACCATGGACATTTACAAACCAATTACAAACCATAAATCACAGAGAAATAAAATGTTTTTTTGTTGTTGTTTTTTAAGTCGAGTCACTTAATACTGCTGCAAAAGTATTTAAAAATACATTGCAGACCAAAAAATGCTGCCCTTGGTTGCTTGTGAATAGGAAAACAGTCAGTGGTTAGGAATTTCTGAGCTGTGGCTTGGATATAGATGGTTGGCTCTGTCTTTGGCATGTCCACACTAATGAATGGGTTAGGAATAGGCCTGCATGTCTTTTATCAGGGGAGATAATTCAGCACTCCACTCTTGTTTCCACTCACAAAGGCCACTCTGTGCAGCTCTGCAGTTTTCATGCTTAATCAAGCCGAGGGAAACGCACAAACAAAGCATGTAATAGCATCTATAAACTTGTCAGCGGAACAATAGCAGTATGTAAATCAGTATGTCTGTTCAGGATAATTTGCACCCCTCACCCTGCATGTTATTATCCACTTTGACCAGGCAGATCTCCTGAACTTGCTGGCACCGGGCTTGTTTGGTTAACATCTCGATGTTGCTGGAACTCCCAAGAGCCTTGTCCCTTTTCACCTACATTGTGTTTTTTTTTAACTAGAAGTGTCTTGGCTAAGTCAGCTCTCTTTGTTTTCGTTGCCCCCCTCTTATCTGTTCCTGTTTTGGCTCTCCTCTGGCTCCTCTTGACACAGCCCTGATGTGCTTTGGGAACGCAGCTCCCACTGGAATTCCCCCACCTCCCACTCATTCCTAATTTCACTCTCTCCAGCTGACCCCTCCAGTCCCATTGCCCCCCTCACCTCCCTTTGTTCTCAACGACAGCGAGGTCCACTTCTGGAGCCGCTCCGGGAGCATTTCTCCACGAGACGCTTTGAGCTGTCTCTGGGTAAAACTTGTGCAGGAAAAGGAAAACGCGAGGAGAGACGGAGCGGTCCAGAGAGGTGGAGAGAGAGAGAGTGCGTGGGCGGTCAGTGGGACATTTTGGCTGAAAATAGAACCCTTGTCATTTTCTCCTTTTGCTGCTTTCTTTGTTGGCAGGCTCTCACAGCTGCAGCTATCCAAGTAGCAATGGAGATGGAAGAAAACTGTGTGCGTGTGTGTGTGTGTGTGTGTGTGCGTGTGTGTGTGTGTGTGTGTGAAGTGTTGCTCCCTGGAGCTGCATGCCTATCATAATCTGCATAATTTTGTCCTGAATGATTTTCTGTCAGCTCTCCTCAGTAGGTTGAAGCTGTTCATCACAAATCATGCAGGTCATAGTTTCCTGTTCAGTAATTATCCAACAGTAGAGTGCCTAACATTTACCCTCTTGTGTATAAACATTGCAACCTAATGTGTGCGTTCTGATTTACTATCCTCTTAGAAAACAGACAGGCTTGTTAGAAGCCGTTGTTAAGGAGCTTACAGTAGTCGCCCCTGGATTTGCGCTGAACATATGTTTTTTTTTTTTCTTTTACCATCAGGCTTGAATGCCTCACTTCCTTTCTCTAAACCTGTTCAGCCGTCTTTGTTGCACACAATTCGTAATGTGACCACACTTTAAAGGAGTTAGGAAAAACAAGTTAAACTACATTTCAGACACAACCACACCCTCATTTAGGCTCATGCCAGACAAGACGCGCCATTTTCCCCCCCGTCTCTCCATCTGCCAGCTCTTCTGTCTGTGCTGGAATTAAAAGGGAACTGTTCCGAGCCGTCACTTTGCCCTGCCGGATGAGGCCGAGACTTAGATGCAGCCCCTCCCTCGCCGACATGCAGGTTGGAGATCCATTTAGCGGATATTCCCCTAAGCTCCACAACAGGTGTAAGTGGCAATGAATGTCTTCGTTGGGATAGTTTGACGCTTCCAGGGGCAAGTGGGCTTCATTTTTGGTGTAAACTGACCCCTTCAGGGCTTAGTGGTGTCTGGGCTGGCGCTCTACAAAAATATAACTTCCTTCTAGTCTACAGCAAGAAAAAAAAAAAAAAAGAAAATCAGTTTTGCTTTGTGTATTCAGTAGCACTTGATCAGCAACTATTGCAATCCTCCATATAATAGGGTGAATAATTTACATCCTCCTGCCTTTGGGGGCTTTAGAGGATATTTACTTCAAGTAAATAACTCTCTGTTGTGACCTTTTTATCTATCTGATAATCCTAAAGGATGTAACAGCTTAAACAGGCTTCCACAGACTTTTGGACATGTGCTAACAAAAGTTTGTGCTAACAACATCAAGGATGTCTGGTGTAACAAGCGTCAATGCTCTTACGCTGGTCAAATGTCGCAGCAATAAATAGAAAAATCTCTCATTCAAATGTTTTGAAGTGGCTCCGATAGAAGGAAACTCTCACCCATTTTCTGATTGAGTCGGCTAATAAATCTTTGACTAATAGGACATAATATGTTTAGAGCATTTAACCGTCTTCTTTAGATGGTCACGACATTATTAGGCAAGGAAAAATGACGCAGTGAAAACACCATGACACCTGGGATGTAATGGTAAAAAATATGGCATTCCTAACAGCCCTTTGTGAGAACAACCGTTAGAACGACGAC
The DNA here is from genome assembly GCF_000485575.1 of Poecilia formosa. Classification (NCBI taxonomy): domain Eukaryota; kingdom Metazoa; phylum Chordata; class Actinopteri; order Cyprinodontiformes; family Poeciliidae; genus Poecilia; species Poecilia formosa. The sequence goes on along the minus strand of NW_006800059.1, from coordinate 46,072 downwards.
AAAATGATTTGTTAGGCAGCTGTGCTGGTTATTAACGCCAGAGCAGTTCTTTGTTGTTTGATGAATAATGAAAACCTGATTTGATCTGGTTCACAGAGTTCCTCTGCGGTATTTAAAAGTCAGAAGAAGTAAATCTTCTGATGTTTTCTAAATCTGAAAAAGTTAGGAAGAAAAGAAATGGTGTGACAAAACTTTCACATTTTATTCCATGTCTCACTCCATTAATCATATGAAAAGACAAATAAAATCTCAAACAAGCAATGACATGCATGCAAGCTGAATCACTAAACTTATCTGCTGTTATTTGAACAATCGTCTGACTGTAGGTGTCAAACATTGGACATTAAACTTGGTGACATTTGAAATATGGCATGTTGATCTTAAACAGATGTAGAAACTTCATGGTTGCTAAAGTGGGAAAAGTGTTACCCGTAATTTAAGTGAGAATCTGAAAGCAATTAAAGCATTTATGGAACCAAAACACCAAACAACAAAAGCAGAACCAGTGAATTTCTAAAAGCTTAACCTTAAAAGTATGAGAAGACTGAAAAACTGCAAGAAAATGCTCAATTTCAAATAACTTTTTTTTTTTTTTAAATTCCATTTGTTTTTTCCCCCATTATGCATTATTACAGCCTGTATGGTCTGTAATTTTGGGGTTTTATGTGTCTGGTTTTCTGAATTATAGTAACATTTTTGGGCCACTGTTGTCAGTAAGTGTCGAGTTTAAAAACACAGCAGGCAGTTTGAGGAGCGCACAGAAATATAAAGGCAGTAAAGCAGTCTTCAAGTGTGGAAGGAGTCAAATTCTTGAATGTTTCAGTCGTGAGCGAGCTGCACAGATGGCTCCTGCTGTCTGCGCATAATAACCTCAGTATATTACCCTCACAGTGAGTCGTGTCATTTGCAACTCGCTTTGTATTTCAAAGCCTTTATTGTGAATAAAAGGCTTCTACTTTTTAAAAAACCTGGTTGCTTGTTTGGTATTTTTATCTGATCACTGAGAGTTGTTGAGCTTTAGAAATTGAGAGGAAGGAAACGCAACAATGGTGCTGTGTGTTTATTTGAGTTACTCTTCAGTTTGTTTGACAGATGTGTAAACACTCAGGCTGTCTAAAATTGTGTTTTAGTTTCTGTCATGTCTTTCTGTGCATGAAGGGGGAAAAACGGAGACATAATGGCTGATAAATTATGGTTTACCACATGGGCAGCAGATATTAGCTTCATGAAATAAGATTTAAACTCTGTTTGCCTAGACGCCTTAAATGTTGAACCAGAACACTTTCTGTTTTAGAGGCAGCAGGTTATAGCTCACAAGCTTTGCATGCTCATTTGTTTATGTCCACTGCTGCTACCAATCGCTTGAATCTTGAGTTTTTCAGCAAAACATTCTTGCTTTAAATTGAGAAACAGCTGTGCACACACCTCTTTATGAAGTAAGTGATGAGGACTAATTTTAACCACATGCGTGCTTTGATTAAAAGTCTGTGCCTTGTTAAAATCTAGATTTCACAGACACTGAAATCTACTTAGACTGTAATTTATGTAAAAATGATAGCTGCACTGTTTAGTCGTTGTGTGAAAAGCAGTTATTAAAATAAAAAGCTGTTCTCAAGTCATCCTGAAGTGACCCAGAGTCTTGGAGAGTTTATTTTTCCATTTCAATTGCTCATGTGACACAATGCTAAAAATGTCAACAAGGTACTAGCAAATAAAAAAATAGACTATATATGTGGTATAATCAGTATCTGAAGCAGAATAACTCAGATTGTTGAAAACGTCACGTTTATAGAGGAGGCAAAACCAGTGCACTGAAACCTGATTTAGTTATATTAAAATGTATCGATCATATTTGTAAATGCCTTAAGTGTTGGAAAAACCTGTTGCTAATCAAATATTAGATCATCTTAAATCTGTTCTTGCTGAATCCGATGCACTTTAGTCTCAGGCCTGACATCATAAGGTTCAATGTAAGGATGCACCGATGTGAAAATCTGGGCCAGTATCGATATCCAGTATGAATATTTAAGCTATAATCAATATTTACTGATCTTTTTCTGACCATTTCATGAAGAAAGAACCACATAATGCTGACACAAACAACAGTAAAATTGAAATAAAATCTGTTTTTAAAATCTGCACAATTGTAATTATCGGTACTGAAGTGTTAAAAATGGACTAACATCATCCGACGTCACTGTTGATGCCGATATATCATGTACATATCGGCATGATATATCGTGGATTCATGTTGGATCGTTAATTCAATGGATTCATGTTGGATCGTTATGTTATGTTCCTTGAATTATGAAAACATTGTCCATAGTTACCATGGCATTCGATAAATTACCTCACTTCAGTTTTCTGTAGTTTGTTGATTTAGTCAAATAGGAAGTTGTAAATCCAAACATGCTTTTCAACTGGTGTCCCACATGGTTGTGCATTTGGTTTAGTTAAATCTTATATTAATAATTCATCTTTTATTGCTGCTAAATATTTAACAACTGTTGATTGGACACTGAAGTGCTGCCGGTGTCTGTTGTTTCAGTTTGCCAGACCTTTGCTGTGCTCGAGGATGGAGTGTTGGCACACAGCCTGCAAGAGCAGGAGAGTAAGTTTAAAATAAATCATAGCTAAGCCTCACAATACCAAGTAACTGAGCTGCTTGATTGCACTGAACTATGATTCAGTAGTTGTGTACTGTTACTTAACAGTCATAGTTTGCATTTACATATACATATATACATTTAAAGTCCAAATCAACGCAGATCCAATTTATATTGGTATACATTTTGTTCTCTTTGCCTTTAGTTGAGCAATACTACACCACCAATATCCAGAAGAACCAACTGGTGCAAAATGACATCCGGGTAGCCCGGAGGCTGCAGCATGAGGAGGAGCAGCAGCGGGCCCAGCAGAGCGCCCTCTTCAGACAGGTTTCCAGGCAAATGTAAGTCACTCCAGCTTCTCTCTCAACTCGCTCTGATGCTGCAAAAAGAGATTGTGGGGAATTTCCCACATGCAGTGTGTTTGCTCTGAGATCAGATTATTTGTTTTAGTAAATCATGAGCATAAGAAGCCATTTCCTTTCCTTTCGCACAGGGAAGAGCAGGACTTTGAATACGCCCGGGTGATTCAAGAAGATCTCCAGCGACGCGCTGAGGAGGCACACAGGAGGGAGCAGGACGATGAGGTATAAATTTTATACTTTAAAAAAAAACATTTTAAAGTAACAATATTCCTTTATATGTTAGGAAAACTTCCATAATATGCAAATTGCAGATGTTTTAGTGTTGTTTGTTCCTGTTTTTAATATGGCAATAAAAATTTAATTTCCCAAAAGTCAGGAATGCACATAGAGTACCAGGAAGACACAACAATCAAATCCTGATTCCTTACCAACCTTAATAACACCATGAATAGCTTGCACAGCTTATTTCTGAGATGTTCTTTGTCTTTTCTTTATAAAAACAGTCAATATACCAGAGCGTCAGTCTTCGCATATGGTGTGAACACAACATGGTGGTACTAATAGGATTCAGGTTCAGTCTCAGGTGAAGGATGCTGGCTTTTTTTGTTTACATGTAAACAACACTTGTGAGGTAGAATAATACATAATCGGCTTTGCACAGCTGCTGGTTACGTTGAAATGACTTAGCCGTTCGCTCTGGAACATTTTATTGAACTGGATTGTTTTTAAGTTTAGTAGTAAGAAAAACTCGAATCTTTCTGTGTCCAGGCGACCACACAAGCAAGCTTATTCTTTAAATGTTGCCATTAATCCCCAAGAACATCAACTTTGGAGCAATATAAGGACTTTGAGTCATGCTTATAACTTTAGTTTACGAGGCAAAGGGTGTAGTAACCAGCTGGCAGCCTACCTTTGGAACAGTAAGGGGCTAACAAACAAACTGTGACGAGGTGCAAATTATGTTAGCGATATATTAAACCTCTGCCACGTTGTACTGAACCAACACTGGAAAAAAGCTTGATAAAGTCAATCTACATTATAAAGACAAACTTTTGATTATTACTGCACAATAAGCACTTATGTAAAAATGCCAAGACTTTCTCATGTTACTGCTGGTCATTTACTCCTAAAAGGTACAATTCCTTGTTTGTGGGGCCAAACAAGTATTTGGAAGAACCAAAAACAAGAAAGTTGAAAATTTTAACTTTAATTGTAGCTCCTTTTTGAGCTGCAGTTTTTAGAGCACAGCGGATTGAAAGAAGAAAATGATACTTTATTCAGACAGCGGTGATTGAGTGGTCTATTTATTAAAATTAGAAAAAAACAAAAGCTAATGCTAATTAATCATAACTTAGCCCTTTGAGTCTTAAGTTTCAAATGTACGTCTGGTTATTTTAGCTTTATACTGTTCTTTAAATGTCCTGTGAGTAAATATATTTTCCAGTTTATCCATAACAACTAGAACTTTCAATATCTAGCAGTAATTTTGCACTAGAAACTGGTAAGTGTTTTTGCAGTGCATTGGAGGGAAATTATCTGGATTTTCTTATATATTTTCTAATCTTGACAGCATTTTATCTAACTAACTAGTGACCTAAGGTTATTCTTAATGCTTGTTGTTTTTGCAACTGAACAGTTTGTTTTATTGCTTTAAAAAAAAGGAAAAGCTGCTATAAGGAACAGAATGTTGTCTGGACATGATGGTGGGGCCAGATGGCAAGCATCAATCATTTCTCGCTTGTTTTCATCTTCCCCCTGATGGCCAATCCTAAAACTTCACCCTGGGTTACGTTAGATCATTAGAAACAAACAGCTTCGCTGCATACGGCAAAGAAAAAAAACAGGGCTCTGCAGTAAAACTCCCCATCTGGTCCAGCACTCTGTGCCTCAAGGCCACTCCACCATAATATTTTTCTTTACGCGGCAGTTTCCTTTTTCTAGATGAGCCTGTGTATAAAAGCCCATTCTTGAAAGACAGGGAGTGCCATTCATCTTTGCTGAAGGGGTCGGGTTTAAATTCATGTTTATACTCTTAGTTGAATGTTGAAAGAGACAAAGCTGCTTTAATAAAGCTGACTCAGTTTCCTGAGGAAAGAGTGACAGCGATTGGGTCATAGTTTGGGTTTTTTGAGCGCTGTGGCGCTCTTGTATCTTTGAATCTTTTGCAATAGTGATGATTTGGGGGGGAAATGTGGAAGCCTGACACCATCCCATCTGTGAGGTGCTGTGGTGGCAGCATCATGTGATTGCTGTGTTTTGCTGGCACACTTCACCAAATAAAAAATATGATTACATATAAATATTGGAAAAACATCTGAGAAGAATACAGGCAAAAATGAGTCTCCCAAATGAGCAGTAACCCCAATCGTCCAGGAAAATGAGTTACAAAGTGGAAACAAAGTCACTGTTTTTCATGGAAAGCCTTTATTTCAGGCCTATGGAAATCTTTTAGGCGGAGCTGAAAAGGTGTGTGTGTGTGTG
>NW_006800059.1:22666-40353 GCF_000485575.1 Poecilia formosa | reverse complement strand
TGTGTGTGTGAGCAACACACTGCGTGAGAAGCTTGTGGAAAGATACCCAAAACACTTTACAAAAGCAGTTCTACCAAATACAAAGGACATTTATGTAAACTTGTGAATAGCATTTAGCATATAGAAATCATTTTGGTAATCATACCTGACCTGAAATTGACCAAATGTTAAGAAGAAACAAAGCTGTTTGTTTTTTTTAAAGCAACATATTCTAATTTATAGAGAAACAGCTTGCAGTATTTGAAGTTTTTTTCACGTTTTCTTTAGCTCTGTTTACCTCTTGCGTATGCATCGATGTAAATGTTTATTTTGAAATCAAACAAACCATCAGCCCTTGTGCTGAGGTCTGTTAATACCTTATTTAATAACTGGCCAATCCAAAGTGGTTGATAAACATTTGCCTCCCATTAGGTTGTCTTTAATTAAGAAACAGAAGGCGTTGGGGTGTGCAGTTTTAAATGCCAGATCCCTGTGGCTCTAAATACCTAACCTGTCATGGCAAGCTGCTAATTATGTGCTGATGTTGGCAAAGTGGCCCCTGCTGCAGACAAAAAGGAGCTGTGCTTGCTGTTTGTTTTGATTTATATTGCAAAAGATGCCTGTAGAGAGAGATTTCATGAAATACACAAGGAGAATTTGCTGATCTTTGGAGAACGTAATTAGTTGCTTTTCTTAGAAAGCAGCACCCAGGTGTGACACGACCTCCACCTCAGAGAGGACAAGACCAAGTGGTGGGTTTTTTAACCCCTGATCACAAAATATCACTTCGAGTAGAAGTGTCCCACTGACCTGTGCCAGTCAGGAATGAAAGATCAGCTCCTCAGATTTGTAATCCATCAGATTTGTATGGTTAGATTTGTATCTAACCATACAAATCTGTATGGTTAGATTTGTTTTTTGTCACTTTTAGCCTGATACAGTTTCCCAGGAATAAATAAATTAAGAAGTAAAATATTAAATTGCTTCTTCTTTGTTTTAAGTAAAATTATAATCCAAAACAAAGATATAAAAAGGATGCTTTTTTTAATATTTTGTTCTTCTGTAATAAAGTTACTGTCTGTCTTGTTTCAGTCTGTGCAACACTGCCACCTGCTGGCTTAAAGTAGCAGTGCATCAAGAATCAAAGTTGCTTTGAATTCTGTTTCCTGTCACAAGTTTTAGTAGAAATGATAGTCTGTAGCAATCCCAACAGACAGTGTTACATGTCAGCTGTTTTATATCTGCATTTCTTTTTATTGGTGTTCATGTCAGACCTGGCGGCTGCTTGTTTAAAACAACTAGAGGAAAAGAGGTTTGCTGATTAATTCAGATGGAAAACACCCACAGATGAGAGATGATTCATAGCACTTCATAAAAACAGTAAGATTTTAGTATTTAGTTTGAGGACTAATACAGGTAGAACAGTGGGCTGAGAAGATCCTCATTGTTGCTGTCTTCACTTTGCATCGTTTTATGTGTCTCTGCTGACATTTGTATTTTTCAGATAATTCTGTTCCTGCCTCTCATGTGTCTGAGAACCTTTTCAGTGCCTGATAGATGGTATTGAGAAACTATTTTAAAATGTAATCCAATGCAAGATGTTGATTATTATTCACTACTGAAAATTTTACTCCAAATTAAGCGTGAACATACAGTTGCAACGAGGTACTTGCAAAACTTTGTATGAAAAAAATGTGCAGCCTTTTTATTTGTCACTGTCTGGCATTAAATTAGATTAACTATTTTTTTCTGCTAAATGCCTTAATAACAATGTAGCCAAACTCTTAACTTATCTGTCTGGAGGTGGTGGTTTAATACTTCTACATAATGTTTTTACCTTATTATTTAATCTAATCTGTTTAGAGACCCACTTCCTCCTGCTTCAAAACTCCCCCACACCACAAAGCTTGAAGCTTATTCCCTTTTCCTCTGAATTTAACAGTGGTCTTTATTGCCTGGTACTTCCGTTTTAGTTTCACCAGACCACATGGTGTATCCAAAAAGTTATTTGATTTTCAAACTGCTACCTGACTCTTTTTGTTGTCTTCTTCCTCCCTGTGTGGCTTTTCGGCCCATGTTGGTACTAACCTGGTTCGATGGGGGGTAATGAATTTCTCCCTTGATCTTCCAAAGGATGATGGTACAAAGTCATCAGGAGGAAACTCTCTCCTTGATTAGTTATTCTGCCATTTAACAAATGGAAATATTGTGGTAATCCTAACTGATTAAAATGCGTTCAGCCTGATGTAATACTGTTCTACGTGTGAACGTGTTTTCACAGGAAATAGCTAAACAGCTGCAGGAAGAGGAGGAGCAGCAGGTCAGGAGGACGAGTCAAGACCAGGAGGATTTTCATGAAGGTACATTTTTTCATTTTGACAAATTGACGGCCATTTTGATTGACTGATTGGTTGTTTTTTGTATAGCCAGGTTTTGTTTTTGTTGCCTCCTTAGACGTTTTTCTGGACGTAGCCCCAGTGACATGGAGTCTGATTTCTGAGTTAGAGATGATAGACGGTCCAGTTAGGCATATATTGGATCGGCTCTGGTGTATTGCCTTAATTACAAATGAAATACAATCTTTTGTGTTTGTTTGTATATGGAAAATGTGAATCAAGGTGTAACATCACTTTGGTATTTTCCAAAGCATGTCCTTTGCCTCAGAACAGATTTGAAGCCATATATTTTGCTCTAAATCTGTTATTTGCGTCGCATGTTGTGTTTTTAAGCATGCTTCACATTGCTGTCTGTAAAAAGAAAACATTTCTGTTAAATGTGTAAAGCTACTTGTATAACTCTTGCACTAGCAGCTTTTTTAATGCTGCTTAGGGTAATTAACTGCACTTGTCTTTCACCATCCACTAACAGACTCTCCCATCCTTATTGCTTTTGTTTGCATGTTTATCAATGCTAAAGGCAGCACCAGTGGTCCTGCACTGCCGTCCTCTCACCATCACACACTCAGCAGCCCTCACCCAGGACAGCAGCAGTACTCGCCTGTCACCAGCAGGTGGCAGCATTCTACCGCTCATCGTGGTTCAGTGCTAACTGGGCCTCAGAGTGGTTCTCCCAGGAGAGCAGCATCTCAGAGCAGCACAACTTCATGGTCAAATCAAGGGCATGTAGACACCAGCAGGCAAAGAAGGCCTGAGCTCAGAGAGCCTGTAGATGAGGATTCAGAAGACTCGGATACTGTTTTTACTGAACAGCTCTCTGTTTGGGCCCGGCGTCTGTATGACGGGGCAAATACGGCGCCTCGTCAACGACAGGCTTCTTTAAGATCCCCACAAGAGAGGAATTACAGAAGTCTGTGCACTCGCAGCAGATTCACAAAGGACTTAGCAGGCAGGGAGGAGGAGAGCGAAAACTGTGAGGAAGACTATTATGAAAACGATAATGTGCAATGGAGAATATCTAGGAATGTGGATTATGAAAGCGATGAACATGAAGGCAGGCCTCAGGAAGCGGACAGCAGGCCAGCCGAGGCCTGCGAAAGGCGATGTCACCGCAGCGAATCGGTGAGCGTACACAACCGAAGTAGACACAGAAACGGAGACCTGGCAAGAACCTGGAGCTGCAAGGAGAACCCTGATAAACACGTCCGCTTCCAGGACGATCAGAGAGGTCCTGTCAGGAAGCAGGACGACAGCCTGAAGGTGTGGGAGATGCTCGGCCACCTCCTGCAGGAGAGGGGCGTCCCTGTGAAGGTTGGTGGCAGCGGGGCGCCGCTGCAGATAAGGGCTCAAAGCAGAGACAGCCAGGCGCTTTATGGGAGCGAGGTCTCCTATGGTGACTCCCAGCCACATCAGAGAGCCTTCCAACGAGCCGCCGCCACCAGGCACAGTTTCCATGGAGATATCAGGCAGAGGAGGAGATCGTCACACGGAGAAAGCTTTGGGAGAGATCACGGAGCAGACCAAGACAGGCGTAATTATAACAGAGAGGTTTGTGACTGCAATAGTGGAGGGCCTCATGTCTTTGACAGAGGCACAAGATGGAGCGAACACAAATATGTAAACATTGACAATAACAGAGAGAGAAAAGCAAATCAGACCAGAGTAAAGAGGGTGACAAGCGAACGCAGGCACTGGCACAAGATCACAGAAGAAACGTTGAGCTCAGACGAGGAGCAGGAGGCGGAGAGAAGAGCGGAGCGTCCAAGGCGAAGAGCGCTACATCGTAGCCAAAGCTTCAGCAGCAGCAGGGCTTCGAGCAGACACAGGTCGAGGCACGTAGCAGCAGGTAACACCCCGACCTGCAGCCAGCTCTGAGTCTGCACAGGGGAACACTTCCAATGTGTTCTTCCCATCTGATCTCTTAATCTCTACTCAATCGTTGCTGTGGGAGTGGGCTTCACCTGTGGCTCTGGTGTCTGACGTGGGAATTAATTTTTCTGTTTTCAGTCTAGAAACTTTACATCTCTTCAGTGTCTGCATTTTTACCAATCAAGTCTTGATCTGCATAGTGACTTCTCCAACTTCGTTCTCTCATTTCTTGGTGTGATTCCAAATAACCTTCGGCTTTGAGTCATTTATTTATTTGAGCAATCTGGCAATATGTTTTATTGTAATCACAGTGAATTGTCCCCCTTAGGAGCTTCTCTGCAACCAGAGCCAAGCGAGGCAGGCCTGGATCTGGGAGCCTTGCATCAGGTCCTACAAGATGAAGAACTGGCCCGCAAGCTTCAGGAGGAGGAAGACAAGCAGCTGAGGAGGGTAAGGGATCGAAGACGTTTTACAGATTATGAAAATGCCTTCAGAAAACCACAAACTCTTTTGTTGGGATTTTGGAATATAGACAAACAAACAAAAAAAAAAGCGTTTTTATAGCACAAAAAGAAAGGATATGTGGTTTTGAGAAATTTAAAATTGATTATTTTTACATTTTTTCTATTTTTAAAGTGTTTTTCACAAATAAAAGGTATTTCTTTCACTCCTACATAAAATGATTTAGTCATCCAGTCAGGAAAGAGAGGAAATTTAATTTAATCTCTGTATTAGGGCTGTTGTAAATTTTAGTAATCGAATATTTGATCAATTATTCTGACAATTAATCGAGTAATCAAATAAAATTTGATAAAATAAAACATTGGTAAATTCAACCATAACAGCAGTATTACTATCGGATAAAAACATCGGCTCAAATTTTTGTATTTGTGAATCTTTACAATTGTTTTTCTGTAGTTTAGAGAATTAACCTAACAATAATCGCTCGCTTTTTAAGTTGACCTGGACAAAAAATATATGAAAATCTGAAATATTCAATTTAATAATAAAGAGGCAGGCTCACTCCTAAAACTGTCTATACTCCAGTCTTTAGTTCATGTATTCATCTTCAGTCCATTTAATAGCTGAACTCTCACTTTGCCCAACCATTTGTGGCTTTTATGCCCATATGAGCGACTGAAACACATCTACCAGCTGTGTATCGCCACGATGCGCTCTGCCGCCCATTTTTGCAACCGGGATGATGGGAAATTTATTTTCCGGTTTGTCCTTAAAGCTACACTTACATTAAGCATCAACTACAGCACAACACAGCCACCCACTGTGCTGAGTCTATCCGCTCACCGCCGTTCGCTCTTCATCACCACGAGGCAGCAGCTTCGGGAGGAGAGAGGCTGCTGTACTCCAGGCATCGCGCCAGTCAATTTAAGGATGCTTATTGATCCCCCCAAAAAAAGATAAAAACCCAGACATTATCATAACTCAATGAAATACCCCAGAACTTTATACTACTAGCACTTAGCTTTCGTCAACAGCTAATTTGCGAAAGTGAGAGTGTTGCGCAACAGAAATAATCACCCGGCCGGAACACTAAATAATAATGCGCTAAGTAATAAAACCTTGTTTAATGAAGCTTTGGGGCAGGTAATTTTCCTCGAGGAATTTTAATAGTCGAGGAACTCGAATCATTCGAGGAATCGTTGCAGCCGTACCCGTTATAAATCCAGCAGTTATGTGAAGCTCAAACATTTTCTACAGAACATTAGTGAACAATTAATGAAGACCAAAGAACAAAGCAGATATGACGGGAAGAAAGTTGTGGAGAAGTTTGGTAATGAAAAAATTTTCAATCTAAAAATGGAAAGAATGCGACACGTGCAAATCTAAGGAGGCCTTATTGTCCACACAAATTAACAGGCAGGATAAAGACGGGTAGCCATCATAACTCTGGACCGTTACTGGAGACGGTCGTAAAAAACAGCTCTTTTTTTTTTTTAGTCATAAAAAAAAAGTTTTTACGATTGTTTCCAGTTGTCAAAAAAACAATCAATTCCAATACACTTGTAGGTGAAAATCTGTAGTAGAAAATTATTATAAGGTAATATCTGCTAGTTAAATTGCTCTGGGTTTATTCTAAATTCTTGTACGTTTCCACCGGATAAAACTATTTGGGCTACATGCACAAGGTTGGGAGTTGTTTTCTACAGCTGCATCAGAACCAGTCTGTCTCGCCCCTTGTTTTGGATCCCTTATCCTTGTTGTAAAACTCATGTGTTGTCTCTGCCTGGAGAGCTTTTCACCCAGAACTGCTTCATTATTAATTTTCCTACAAGCTCTCTGTATTGTGCACAATAAACCTGATTGAGTGATCTCACCTGACAGTGCTTGATAATAGTTGTCTTTTTTCCGCAACAAAATCACTGCCAGATTTTTTTTGCACCATGCGGATGATGAGAGTCACGAGATCAGACAGTCATGAACAAGTCGGAGCAAGTCCTGGGTAGGACAGAGTTCACACCTGAGGGGACAGTCTGGTTTCCCAGCTGCTGCTGAATAACATCTGATCCTGCATGTGGAGCCCAGACAAGTTCGCTAGATGAGAGTTAAGAGTCTAGATATCACCTTACAATAAAATGTTGTGGCACACACTTCATAAATCTGATCTTTAAAGAAGAGTGCGCTGAAACAAAGCCATACAAAATGATGTTTAAAGTTCACCACAAGCCTTCTGGAAGGCTCAGAAACATGCAGATGGATGTTTGGATGATTTTAAAATGAAACATTTTGACCTACAAACAGTAGCAATGGCAGATTAACAGTGAACACATAATCACCGCTGAGAAAAATGTTGCTGACGGCGTTCTGCTGTGGGGAAGGACAGGGAAGATGGTCGGAGTTTAACGATGAGTGGACTAAAAACAAGTCGAGATTCGGCCTCTAGCAGGATGACGATCTGAAACGTACAGCCAGAACTACAACCTACAGATCAAAACATGTTTGAGTGGCCTAATTAAAGTCCAGACCTAAATCTAATTGAGCATTGATGCTTTGTTTTCAGACAAATCCCATCAAATCTGACTAAGCCCAACTTATTTCGCGAGGAAAACACAGCAAGCATTTGTCTCAAGATGTGCAAAGCTGTTACTTTCCTCAAAGGACTACCAGCTGTAACTGCATTGAATCAGGATGGGGAAAATACCATTGCAGGCCACACTTTTCAGATTATTTGAGAGGAAAAACAAGCATCGGAATCCTTCCACTAGAATCCTGCACTTACTTTGTGCTGGTCTACTACTTAAAACCCCAATAAGACAGTGACGTTTGTGGATCTAACATGAGAAATGTGGACAAATTTTAATACTTTTACAAGGTGCTGAAGGTGAAGATTTTGTTACAGGAGGAAAATGAAAAGAAATAATCTTTACTTTCTTTACAGACGTCTTTACGCAGTTCCTATCCAGAGGGGGACTTCAGGGTAGCTCAGGTTGCACAAGATGAGGTACAGTGGTGAATTCCTGTGTTTTGTTCATTCTTGTAAATATCCTGCCTTGATTTGTTTTTTTTTGTTTTTGTTTTGTTGCAGGAAATTGCACGTTTTATGCAGAAGCAGGAAATCAAGGCCAAGCGAAGATCTCGTGAACTGGAAGGGCCAGGATCCTGGCACAAACACAGAGCGATGATGAATCACTACGACAGGCGAGCTGCCAGAGAAAGACAGGTGCCAGGAAATAAAAGTTTAATTACTTTTATAAATAAAAGGACCGATAGAGACTTCGTCTTGTTCTTTAGGTGTATCGAGAAAGACTCGACTCGGAGGGTCTCCCCTCTCCGACTGAAGACTGCTCGCCGGAGAACCAGCCACCCAGCCCCGTTCACGCCCTACCGTAAGGAAATAAAGCATCTGTACTATTACTGCATCGATTCTGTGTTATGCATCTAATAATGCTGCCGTTGCAGAAAAGCCCAGCAGATGAGAAACATAGCAGAGGAGCTGGACCCGACCTTCCAGGGCCGAGTGCACGTCCCAGAGAGCTTCCAAGCAGGACAAACTGGTACCCAACAGGATGAATGAGTCTGGTTGTTGAAACAATAGCTTTGCATTCACTTTGTTTGCTTCAGTTACAGGTCAAACCAGTGAGGCGCTTCCCACAGCCCAATCCGGCTCCCAGGACCTAACCCTCGAGGAACCGACGTTCATACCACCGACAAAACGACAGGCGGATAAATCTGGACGGAGTAAACCCAAAGAGAAAAGGGAAGGATGCAAGCAGCAATAAACAGATTGCGCTGACGGGAAATGGTTTTTTTTTATAAGATAATTTTAATCTAACAAAGGGTTCTCATTGTTTATTGCTTTATCATCAAAAACTGAAAGAAAAACCAAGACAAGCACTTTAGGTTAGTAAAGCAAGGACGCATTATTATCGCATTTTGGACACTAGAACCAAAAGGGAATTGCTTAATTTGTTGAAGTACTTTTTAAAATGTGTATATTTAGTGTTTAATTTAACAATAATAGCATTAATGTTTGCTTTTTCATATCAGCAGCCAAATGTTTTTTTTACCGCAAACGGAGCGCCTGACTTCAGCTCAGATACGATTCGTTGTACGTTTCCTGCCTGGGATTTGGATAAAAGCTCCAAACACTCTTCAGTTTGGTTCAACCACAAACTGTTTTCTCCGAAGGCTGAAGAAGAAGTGAGATTGACGACACGTGAACTTGGTTTTAATCACCTGCGCTTGCATGTGTGTGCTACCTTTGTGTGTGTTTTCAGGTGTTATTGTTTACAGCTGTTCAGTGACAATCACATGAACTAACCTGAGAATGAAAACTGATCAACATTGGAAGGTTTTTTTTTAAAAATTCAATGCTGAATTATATTCATACCACCTAAAGTTTTTTCTTTTTGTTTAAACCAGAGCAGAGAATTTTATTGGCATTTCATGACAGTTTTAAAAAGTCTTTGAGGGTAAATATCTACATTGTGTAATTGTCGATGTTTACAAATGAACAACCGCTTGTCGCAGTTGCACAAATGCCACACTTTTCAGATTTCTACACTAAATTAACTCTTTACTTGCCAGGTGCAAAGGAACAGATGATGGTCAGAGTCGCTACTTTTTGTGTTGGGTTTTCACGACTTCTCATGTTTGTGGTTGTAACATGAGGAATGTGGAGAATTTGAGTATGGATGCTTTTACAAAACAAAACAGTCTTTAACAGGATGAGCTACACTCCCAGGTCCAACTCTAAAACCTCCTGTTGACCTTTCTGCTGAAATGTGACGCCAAAGAGTCTGTCAGAACTCGCTCTGTGGGAAATTACCTCATGCCAAGCACTAATATTCATTCTGATGATTAAAAACTTTGGGATTTTTTTTTTTTTTGTTTCTGTTTGATCTGAATTGAATTCTTTATGTTTTACTTCCTCCTGTTTTTTTCCTTATATATGTGGCCACTTCTTTGCTGGAGAATGTTTTTTTTTTTCAGCTGTTCTGTATAAAAGCACAACAAATAAAAAATATATATCATTTATTTGGTGTTCAAAAATGTGATAAAAGTACAATGTAAAACTTTAAATACAAGACAATGAAACCATTTTCTGACGGTGGAAAGGATTCTTTAGGAGAGCGTCATTCCCCTCAGGTAGCAGATGACAGACTAAATAAAGTGCTCCAGTCAGCGTATGCGTTTGCCCTTTTACAGGACGGCGCTTGTGGATTTTGAGGCTTGTTAGACCAACGCCGCCCGACTGAGAATAGTGACTCATAGTCTACACACCGTGTGATAAATTACAATAGATGTGGGCTTACTTTGTTTCCACCAGAAGCCCACACATGATATTTCTTTGTTCCATTTTGTTAAGAAATAACGCCTGCTACAGTTCAAGCCAGAAATACGGCTTTAAAAAAAAAAAAAAAAAACAACACTTCCTGTTGGTCTTATCTCCCCGGCCACATTCTTTGTTCAAGTAGAGGAGTTTCACAGAAAACAAAAGAGCAGTGGGGGATTTCCACTTGACCCTGAAGCCTTGATTTGAAGTTAAAGCTGCCAAGTTTTTATCACCTCGATATGACACTAAAATGAATTTAAACTATGACGAATGAATGACCTTAAAGGTTACTTGTGATCCCCGTTGTGCAAGAGGCATGAGTCAGCTTGCTTGTGCTTATCCTGAGGTTGTCTTCTTGTTAAATCCCTCCAGTCTGAGGGCTCACTGCTGGCTGAAGCTTATGGACAACATGGGGGGAAAACCCCTTTTGGACTTTTTCTGATTAGCAATTAAGTAACAGCTGGAAAACCCAGGAAGTTTTTGTTATCAAATTCTGCAGCTTTTACAACCAGCTGGCTGTGATTAAGCAAGTTAATCTTTCAGAGCTACGTGGAGGTGAAATATAGCTACATGTTTTACAGATCAAACCAGATATTAGCACACAATCCTTAACTCAAGACGCACAACATTTTTTTTTTTTTTTAACAATTAGTACATCTATGTACATTTACTCATATTTAGTAGAATTGCACTAAGATTCGGTAAGACTTCGGTCAAAAGATCTGCATCCATAAGCTTCAGGTGTAACCGAGTCGGTCAAAACTAATTTAGAAGTTTTTGACCTCCTCAAAAACCTGTTTTTGCAAGTACAGTAGTCTGAGGTTTACACTCACAGGTATTCACATCTATTCAAGTGAAATATTCTGAGACAACCTATCAGAAGCTGACAACTTGGTTTGCCCAAGTTGTTTAAAAGCACTGAAGTTTTGGTGTATTCATTAACAATTTAGCAAATATAACTACTGCTGGTAACTAACTGAACTAAAGTAAGAAATGTTTGATTCATTGGCGGAAATGGTTTTGTCTTTTTATAGCGTGCATGTAAATCTGTGGTTTCAGCTGATCAAAAACAATGCCGTCGTCGCTTGGCCTCGTTTATGCACTCACACTATTAATAACCAGTCAATACGCGCAACACACTCAGCAGAAAAGACAACAAAAAAAAACAGTAAGTAACTAGGTTGATCAATGGAACGAAGGTAAAGGCTAACATTTGCACCAGGAAGGCGTACGTGGGCTCAGTATGACAAATGACTAAAAGCTGAACGCCCACTTGCACTGTACTTTCAAATTGAACAACACTGTAGCATGCGCCATATAACACTCTTTTTCCACAGAAATAGTAGCTTAAACAGTTACCAGGGTCACTATACCTACACATTACGAAGAATCTTCGTTAACACTTAAATGTCAGACAGTGCAGTGTTTTAAAACACTAAATAAAGCTGCTTTGTCCTCCAGTAGGGGAAGAACAGTGTGGCTTTCTGTCATTTGCATAAAGAAAGTCACAGTTAAAGTCCACTTGGTTTTTTCCCCCCCCATCTCAGAATTCCCCTTCCTCTTGTGTTTGTATTTACAAAGAATAAATAGTAAACAACCAGTAGAGAGACCTCATCGTCGTTCTGTCATTTCAGTGCTGCTCCTTCTTTAGGTCAAAGTCCTCCAAACTTATGGCAAAGAATCCCACCTTGGTTAGGATAAAAATGTTTTCCTCAGCTGCAGATGCCACTTTGCTTCCATTCACACAATTTCCTGCTCCGAGTCCTTGGATATGAGTGATTCTGTGCTGCTTCCCTGCTCCTGCTGGGCTTCATGAAAACTGCATTCAATAGCAATCAATGTCCTTGGCTCATCTAAGTAACAAGGGGAAAAAATATGGCAAAGTTAATACTCTGTGTTTGGACATTACCTCCTTAAAGTGGTTTAAAGATAAATGATCATTACCTGAAGGGTTACTAATAACAATGGGTGTTTTTGAGGGGGTTCTTCTTTGTATCTTTTCCTTTTTGCCTTTGCAGTGGATCAGCGCCGACACAAGGACGATAAAGACAATGAGACACATCATCAGGAACCCAATGACCGCAAACGACTCCATCGGCCATGGCTGTTCTTTGTTCCCGTCTTCAAAGCAAGAAGATACATTTTACCCTCACTGAAAATAAGCATAAAAGCTCAACAGAGATGCTACTGGATCCTCTCTTACCAGGTTTCACTGGATTGTTCTCTGGGTTGGTCACGGGTAGA
Organism: Poecilia formosa; assembly: GCF_000485575.1. NCBI lineage: Eukaryota > Metazoa > Chordata > Actinopteri > Cyprinodontiformes > Poeciliidae > Poecilia > Poecilia formosa. Next base: position 28,071 of record NW_006800059.1, on the reverse strand, counting down.
GTTGTCGGAGGTTGAGGTAGTTCACATATGATGTCAGAAGATGCATTTCCTTGGAATACAATTATATGAGTTGGATCTGGACACCTTTGGGGAAAGAATCCCAGTTAGTTTAATTTGTTTCTGTCAAATCAGCATTTCAGCAGCCAAAAAAAAGAGTTTAAGGGAGAAAGGCAACTCACCTGGTACTGAAGGCTTTACAGTTCTGGTGAATTTGGTCATTAAAGGTTCCTTTAGGACAAGGCCTGCAATCACCTGTAAAAGATAGTTTGTTTTTTTAAGCTAATTTCCAAAACATCAAGTTTGCTCAATGGTCACAACCCAGTATTTGCAGATATACATACGCTTTTTTGTAGGTTCCTCTCCTTTTCCACACTCGTCCGTGCAGAAGGTACATTCTGCGTCTCCACAGCGAAGACCTTCCTTACACTTGCACTGTGTGTTACTTTTGGGGGTACAGTCTTTGAAATGGACAAGAGCGCCTGCAAAAGATGGAAGTAAGAAATCAGGCTGAGATGGAGCTTCAATAAAAATGTATTTTTCTCCTTAATGAGATAACATACCAACACACTGGATGCATGATGGACATTTAAAACCCAACGACTGATGTGTATATGTTCCATTTTCACATGGAGTGCAAAGCTTTTGAGGATTTGGGCCAGACGGTTTGACCAACCGATTCCCTGCAAAGAAATCCACACATGCAAAATCACAAATCAGACACCAACAGCTCTGAGTATTTACACTTTATCATGCATGTACATGGTTACGTGCCCCAGCAAATCAAAACTCTAATAACTGTGAATCAAAGCCGTAAAACATCTGGGTGAATCCTGTTACTCAGAGGAATCCCAGACTGGATTAATCAGTCGTATCAGCCAAGCGTTTGTTGTGGGATTAGGTGAAAAACCACTGAAACTATATTTGGTCACATGCAGCCACCACAGAGGAACTCCCCAAACCCAGGAATACTACTTTTTTTTCTTTCCATTTTCATTTGTCTGTTTAAAGATTACAGAACAATTCAAGCAAATTCGAGAACTTGTGCCTTTTTTTTCATCAAACATGTCAAACATTGTAAATGTGAGCTGCATTTTTTAAGCTTTTATTCTTGTTGCATTCCTTCTAACTGCACAATCATTCATAACACGCATAAAACTAACAAAATATTGTTTCATTCTTTGATTTTCCACTCACCAGGATGACATTCAACACACTTAACGAAGCCCTTGACTTCTGTGTCTGGAACCCATTTCTTGCAGCCAACTCCAATGTCTCCAAGGGTACGCAGGAAACCCTGGGCGAGAAGAGTGAGACCCAGCATCCAGAAGAACCCGGCCATCCTGAAGTGTTGGCTCCCAAACCTCAGCGATAATCCAAGAAAATAAATGCTCACTTTTTCTGCTTTGTTAATCTAGAATCTATCAGCTTCACTGAGATGACGTTGTCTCCAGCTGAAGCTCTGTCTCGTAAGCCTCTCTCTGCTCAGACTCAGCCTGCCACCAGCTGGGCTCGGCTTTAATGACTCAGAGGAGGAGGGGGGCGTGGCTTCATCTGCAAACTCAACATTTATTTCCCACCTTTAAACGCAAGTTAAATTAAAATAACATTTTTGCATTTCTTTATCACTTTAAAAAGAGGGGAAAAAAACATTAATTTCAGTGAAAGTTAGGCACAATAAATGATGTAAAGATGTGGAAATGTGTTGCAGCTTGAAAAGCAGAACAAACAACACCATTTACACCCCTGATATAAAATATGTCATATATGTGTGGATGTTTTACTGAATGTTTTGGTGACAACTTGGATCAATTAAGTTTCTTCTGTTTCCATCTGTCTGAGACATATTATTTCACTCCATTCCTTGTTACAGCTGGAAAATGAGGTCAAACATTTCTCTGATTTTTAAATCTCCGGTCCTGGCAGGCTTTTTCAGCGGGAACAGGATCCACGAAGACATGACCTGGAAGTCCCAGGCGTGGGAAAAACGTTCCCTTAAACACGGTCAGTCATAATTCATAACAAACCTGTCTTAAGCAGTTTGCACAACCAACATAAAACAGATTTTAAGTGCCTGACACTTTTCTAGATTCATAGATTCATATTGGTATGTGATGAATTTATAGAAAGGGAAAGTCGTCATCTTCATTTGCGTTGTTATTTTTGCTCCCGCCCATGTCAGGAAACTGTTTTTATTCCTGGACCTGGATCTTTTTGTGCCAGAAAACAGATTAGACAGATTAGCCTTCATTATTCTCCCTTCAGCATGAACAGCCATGCGGAGAATTTGTGTGAAGAAATACTTACGCTTACAGGCCAGACCTGATCCATGGGCCTTGTTAGATACCAATCGTTCATGGTGTGGCTTTTTTCACAAAAGTTTCCAGACTTCATCAACTTTTCACTCGTTGAGTCCAAAACAATTAAAACAGAAAACAAAACAAAAAATTCTAACCTGTGCCACACAATAGATTCAGTGGATTTAAAAACAGTTTATCATACACGTCTTTTCATATTTTCATTGTATTGAGTCAAGCACGCATCAAGCACGCATCATGATGAATTATGTGAAATACAACTTATGATCTCTTCACACCATGTGACACTGATTAAGCCTGAAGTTTAAAAAATTCCAGGCTTCTTTTCTAAATCACGCACATTGTTTTGAGACAGCAAAACTGAAAATAAAAGCACAATGTGAGTCCCTTTTGTTTTAAAATGAAAATTAGTCAACCTAAAATAAATTACTCTTATTTATTTCCTCTGAAAAGATTGTTTCCTTCCAGTAAGTGTCTTAAATGTGGGGGAATTTATGAAGATGACATGCCATCGGCTCATCCCAGCATTCATAATCAGGTGATAAACTATAAACAATGCAAACATCATTACCAAATCACCTTTGTCATCTTCTCATCATCTTCCCTTGACATATAAAAGATGATCTTTGACCTTCTAAAGATTCACCTCCTTCTATGTACAGATTGTACAAGTATGATGTCAAAAGTGAACACCTCTTCTAACTCTTGTCTCAGAAACACTTCCCACTCTTACCCCTAAACGCCCCCTTGCCCCCTGCCCGCTGTCAGGCAGTGTAAACTCCCCCCCTCCGATTAACATACTGACTTGGGAAATACTCCTAAATCGTTCGGTAAGCAGCAGTAACATTCAGCCTGCTGGTAAATGACTGCATGTAGTTGCATGTAGGCTGACATGTAGGTTCGGTGACAGTCGCGTCAGCTCCGACCGAAAAGAACAACTTATTTTTATTTGCGCTTTTAATTTTAAAGACGCGAGCGTTTGAAATAGGTCGCTTCTGATATTTTAACGCGCTGTTTAATCTGCCTCTGCAGCCGAGTGATGTCACTTCCTTCCTGGCCACTGACGCCCCTCTCGTGAGTGGGAGCGTGGAGTTGCTTTTTCTCACGCGCGCGCTCTCTCTGTCTGTCTGTACGTGTCTGTGCGCGCGTGTGGTTGGTGGGCTCAGTCAACTGGTGGTCTCTCATGCTGCACTTTGGTGTCTGAACATTGTGAAAGTAACGTCTACCCACTGGGAAAGTACACGCAGCTCGGAGTTTCCACGCAGGGGGGTGTTAACGTGAACTGTCAACGCAGATGAGACTATGACACGTTTGGTGTGGCGCGTTTTTGGTATTATTATTTTTTTTTTTGTATTTTTACCACCATTTTCTTCCCATTGGAGCATCGTTGCATCCACCTATTTGATGAAAGTTCAAATTACATTTTCTTATGAGAAATGAAACCTTTGTTTCACTGTTAGTGCAGAGTGTCTCCATCTTGTGGCGTTCATGCAGTTGACACTTCAATCTTGATGCAGGAGTTTTCAATTAATTTTAGTAGGCAAGGCTACTAAAGCTTTCCAGATGAGGTTTTGGGTTTTATGTGAAAGTAAAATCCGATAGGATGGTAAAGCAGAAGTTGTGGAGCTGGATGGTGGGCAGGGGTCAGCGCAGCCCGGACCGCGGTACTCGGTAAAACTGCGTTATTTTCTGATCGTTTTCTATGGAAACCAGAATTTGCATCTCGAGCAGCCTGAGCTACAGTCAGTCATCTTTTGGATCAGTCCACATGTGCCCATGACCTTAAGACTGCACCTTCCTTGAACCAGTTTTTAAAATATATATATAAATAGAGCTGCAGTTTTGGACATGTTTTGACCCAGTTGTCTAAGAAATCTGTCAACTTTCCTGACCTTAACCCTAATCAGCTTAAAATGCAGCTTAACTGCACATTCAGGTTACAACAGGAAACAGATTGGTGCCTCACCTGCAGCGATGCGGTAAAGAAAGAGCAAATCTCTCCGTTTTGGACCTGTTTTTAACCTCTCTAATAGCTGATGTTGATCTAGATCTTGAATACCAAACTGCTGGCATTGGGTTCCACTAAACTGTAGCTAGGCTAATAGTCTTAGTATTTAGGAGGAGTTTGGAATAGAGGTTTTCTTTACTCTTCCTTTTTCTCGCTCCAGAACGAGCTGGAAAGTGTTAAGAGAGACGGATCGCCGAGGTTTCCTCCTCCTGGACCCGTAACCCTCAGATACACAGAAACACTGAAGGAAAGCTTCACTTAATTACTGAAAAACTTTAAAAGTTATTAAACAAAACGTTCTGATGCTTCCAAAAAACGTAGAACTATCAATCAGGGTTCTGAATTCCCAACAATTGAGCAACACAGTGTGTTTGTATAGTTCCAGTGATTTATCATGTGCAAGATTAGAAAAGGACGTTTCAGTTCAATGTCCGACAATAAAGACAAAAAGTTGAACAGATATATTTTTAATTCTTATATATAATAAATTTCTATGTACATTTTATTCTTCTTTTGTAACGAAACAAAATGAAAGAGAAAGCTTTGATTGCAAACAGTGTTTCATACTTAAAGGGAGAGACAAAATGAAAAAGTGCTCATAAAACTAGAGTGTTGTTTCCCTGTTGTAGATATTCATTAAGTAGATGCGACAGGGGTTTGCCGTTGTTTAGCAAGGGGATTGGTTATTCTGTTGGCCAGGATTCCCCTTGAAGTCACTTTAAACTCATGTGAAATGATGAGAATCACAAACAAACAGAAAATTGGCAACATAAACAGCTCTGACATAAGAAAGAACGATCCACCACGTAATGCGAAGCGCCGGCTTCTCTCACCGGCTTTTTATGATCCTAAATCAGCGAACTGTGTTGGCAGTTCGACAGTTGTGCTCACATTTCTGCTGATGTTGCTGTGCTTTAATCAAAGTGTTAGAAATGTCCAGGTTCAGTCGCCTCACCTGATGGGATTAACGACCCAGAGGATGTGAAACGTCCACACACTCCTGGTGAAATGAAAGGTTTTCGTCACGTGAAAATGTGACGATCTGATCAATTATTTCAGAACTTTTTCCACCTTTAATGTTT
>NW_006800059.1:0-22656 GCF_000485575.1 Poecilia formosa | reverse complement strand
AAATTTATTTTCCGGTTTGTCCTTAAAGCTACACTTACATTAAGCATCAACTACAGCACAACACAGCCACCCACTGTGCTGAGTCTATCCGCTCACCGCCGTTCGCTCTTCATCACCACGAGGCAGCAGCTTCGGGAGGAGAGAGGCTGCTGTACTCCAGGCATCGCGCCAGTCAATTTAAGGATGCTTATTGATCCCCCCAAAAAAAGATAAAAACCCAGACATTATCATAACTCAATGAAATACCCCAGAACTTTATACTACTAGCACTTAGCTTTCGTCAACAGCTAATTTGCGAAAGTGAGAGTGTTGCGCAACAGAAATAATCACCCAGCCGGAACACTAAATAATAATGCGCTAAGTAATAAAACCTTGTTTAATGAAGCTTTGGGGCAGGTAATTTTCCTCGAGGAATTTTAATAGTCGAGGAACTCGAATCATTCGAGGAATCGTTGCAGCCGTACCCGTTATAAATCCAGCAGTTATGTGAAGCTCAAACGTTTTCTACAGAACATTTGTGAACAATTAATGAAGACCAAAGAACAAAGCAGATATGACGGGAAGAAAGTTGTGGAGAAGTTTGGTAATGAAAAATTTTTCAATCTAAAAATGGAAAGAATGCGACACACGTGCAAATCTAAGGAGGCCTTATTGTCCACACAAATTAACAGGCAGGATAAAGACGGGTAGCCATCATAACTCTGGAGCGTTACTAGAAACGGTCGTAAAAAACAGTTTGTTTGTGTTTTTTAGTCATAAAAAAAAAGTTTTTACGATTGTTTCCAGTTGTCAAAAAAACAATCAATTCCAATACACTTGTAGGTGAAAATCTGTAGTAGAAAATTATTATAAGGTAATATCTGCTAGTTAAATTGCTCTGGGTTTATTCTAAATTCTTGTACGTTTCCACCGGATAAAACTATTTGGGCTACATGCACAAGGTTGGGAGTTGTTTTCTACAGCTGCATCAGAACCAGTCTGTCTCGCCCCTTGTTTTGGATCCCTTATCCTTGTTGTAAAACTCATGTGTTGTCTCTGCCTGGAGAGCTTTTCACCCAGAACTGCTTCATTATTAATTTTCCTACAAGCTCTCTGTATTGTGCACAATAAACCTGATTGAGTGATCTCACCTGACAGTCCTTGATAATAGTTGTCTTTTTTCCACAACAAAATCACTGCCAGATTTTTTTTGCACCATGCGGATGATGAGAGTCACAAGATCAGAGAGTCATGAACAAGTCGGAGCAAGTCCTGGGTAGGACAGAGTTCACACCTGAGGGGACAGTCTGGTTTCCCAGCTGCTGCTGAATAACATCTGATCCTGCATGTGGAGCCCAGACAAGTTCGCTAGATGAGAGTTAAGAGTCTAGATATCACCTTACAATAAAATGTTCTGGCACACACTTCATAAATCTGATCTTTAAAGAAGAGTGCGCTGAAACAAAGCCATACAAAATGATGTTTAAAGTTTACCACAAGCCTTCTGGAAGGCTCAGAAACATGCAGATGGATGTTTGGATGATTTTAAAATGAAACATTTTGACCTACAAACAGTAGCAATGGCAGATTAACAGTGAACACATAATCACCGCTGAGAAAAATGTTGCTGACGGCGTTTAACGATGGTCGGAGTTTAACGATGAATGGACTAAAAACAAGTCGAGATTCGGCCTCTAGCAGGATGACGATCTGAAACGTACAGCCAGAACTACAACCTACAGATCAAAACATGTTTGAGTGGCCTAATTAAAGTCCAGACCTAAATCTAATTGAGCATTGATGCTTTGTTTTCAGACAAATCCCATCAAATCTGACTAAGCCCAACTTATTTCGCGAGGAAAACACAGCAAGCATTTGTCTCAAGATGTGCAAAGCTGTTACTTTCCTCAAAGGACTACCAGCTGTAACTGCATTGAATCAGGATGGGGAAAATACCATTGCAGGCCACACTTTTCAGATTATTTGAGAGGAAAAACAAGCATCGGAATCCTTCCACTAGAATCCTGCACTTACTTTGTGCTGGTCTACTACTTAAAACCCCAATAAGACAGTGACGTTTGTGGATCTAACATGAGAAATGTGGACAAATTTTAATACTTTTACAAGGTGCTGAAGGTGAAGATGTTGTTACAGGAGGAAAATGAAAAGAAATAATCTTCTTTACTTTCTTTACAGACGTCTTTACGCAGTTCCTATCCAGAGGGGGACTTCAGGGTAGCTCAGGTTGCACAAGATGAGGTACAGTGGTGAATTCCTGTGTTTTGTTCATTCTTGTAAATATCCTGCCTTGATTTGTTTTTTTTTGTTTTTGTTTTGTTGCAGGAAATTGCACGTTTTATGCAGAAGCAGGAAATTAAGGCCAAGCGAAGATCTCGTGAACTGGAAGGGCCAGGATCCTGGCACAAACACAGAGCGATGATGAATCACTACGACAGGCGAGCTGCCAGAGAAAGACAGGTGCCAGGAAATAAAAGTTTAATTACTTTTATAAATAAAAGGACCGATAGAGACTTCGTCTTGTTCTTTAGGTGTATCGAGAAAGACTCGACTCGGAGGGTCTCCCCTCTCCGACTGAAGACTGCTCGCCGGAGAACCAGCCACCCAGCCCCGTTCACGCCCTACCGTAAGGAAATAAAGCATCTGTACTATTACTGCATCGATTCTGTGTTATGCATCTAATAATGCTGCCGTTGCAGAAAAGCCCAGCAGATGAGAAACATAGCAGAGGAGCTGGACCCGACCTTCCAGGGCCGAGTGCACGTCCCAGAGAGCTTCCAAGCAGGACAAACTGGTACCCAACAGGATGAATGAGTCTGGTTGTTGAAACAATAGCTTTGCATTCACTTTGTTTGCTTCAGTTACAGGTCAAACCAGTGAGGCGCTTCCCACAGCCCAATCCGGCTCCCAGGACCTAACCCTTGAGGAACCGACGTTCATACCACCGACAAAACGACAGGCGGATAAATCTGGACGGAGTAAACCCAAAGAGAAAAGGGAAGGATGCAAGCAGCAATAAACAGATTGCGCTGACGGGAAATGGTTTTTTTTTATAAGATAATTTTAATCTAACAAAGGGTTCTCATTGTTTATTGCTTTATCATCAAAAACTGAAAGAAAAACCAAGACAAGCACTTTAGGTTAGTAAAGCAAGGACGCATTATTATCGCATTTTGGACACTAGAACCAAAAGGGAATTGCTTAATTTGTTGAAGTACTTTTTAAAATGTGTATATTTAGTGTTTAATTTAACAATAATAGCATTAATGTTTGCTTTTTCATATCAGCAGCCAAATGTTTTTTTTACCGCAAACGGAGCGCCTGACTTCAGCTCAGATACGATTCGTTGTACGTTTCCTGCCTGGGATTTGGATAAAATCTCCAAACACTCTTCAGTTTGGTTCAACCACAAACTGTTTTCTCCGAAGGCTGAAGAAGAAGTGAGATTGATGACACGTGAACTTGGTTTTAATCACCTGCGCTTGCATGTGTGTGCTACCTTTGTGTGTGTTTTCAGGTGTTATTGTTTACAGCTGTTCAGTGACAATCACATGAACTAACCTGAGAATGAAAACTGATCAACATTGGAAGGTTTTTTTTTAAAAATTCAATGCTGAATTATATTCATACCACCTAAAGTTTTTTCTTTTTGTTTAAACCAGAGCAGAGAATTTTATTGGCATTTCATGACAGTTTTAAAAAGTCTTTGAGGGTAAATATCTACATTGTGTAATTGTCGATGTTTACAAATGAACAACCGCTTGTCGCAGTTGCACAAATGCCACACTTTTCAGATTTCTACACTAAATTAACTCTTTACTTGCCAGGTGCAAAGGAACAGATGATGGTCAGAGTCGCTACTTTTTGTGCTGGGTTTTCACGACTTCTCATGTTTGTGGTTGTAACATGAGGAATGTGGAGAATTTGAGTATGGATGCTTTTACAAAACAAAACAGTCTTTAACAGGATGAGCTACACTCCCAGGTCCAACTCTAAAACCTCCTGTTGACCTTTCTGCTGAAATGTGACGCCAAAGAGTCTGTCAGAACTCGCTCTGTGGGAAATTACCTCATGCCAAGCACTAATATTCATTCTGATGATTAAAAACTTTGGGATTTTTTGTTTTTGTTTCTGTTTGATCTGAATTGAATTCTTTATGTTTTACTTCCTCCTGTTTTTTTCCTTATATATGTGGCCACTTCTTTGCTGGAGAATGTTTTTTTTTTTCAGCTGTTCTGTATAAAAGCACAACAAATAAAAAATATATATATCATTTATTTGGTGTTTAAAAATGTGATAAAAGTACAATGTAAAACTTTAAAAACAAGACAGAATGAAACCATTTTCTGACAGTGGAAAGGATACTTTAGGAGAGCGTCATTCGCCTCAGGTAGCAGATGACAGACTAAATAAAGTGCTCCAGTCAGCGTATGCGTTTGCCCTTTTACAGGACGGCGCTTGTGGATTTTGAGGTCTGTTAGACCAACGCCGCCCGACTGAGAATAGTGACTCATAGTCTACACACTGTGATAAATTACAATAGATGTGGGCTTACTTTGTTTCCACCAGAAGCCCACACACGATATTTCTTTGTTCCATTTTGTTAAGAAATAACGCCTGCTACAGTTCAAGCCAGAAATACGGCTTTAAAAAAAAAAAAAAAAAACAACACTTCCTGTTGGTCTTATCTCCCCGGCCACATTCTTTGTTCAAGTAGAGGAGTTTCACAGAAAACAAAACGGCAGTGGGGGATTTCCACTTGACCCTGAAGCCTTGATTTGAAGTTAAAGCTGCCAAGTTTTTATCACCTCGATATGACACTGAAATGAATTTAAACTATGACGAATGAATGACCTTAAAGGTTACTTGTGATCCCCGTTGTGCAAGAGGCATGAGTCAGCTTGCTTGTGCTTATCCTGAGGTTGTCTTCTTGTTAAATCCCTCCAGTCTGAGGGCTCACTGCTGGCTGAAGCTTAAGGACAACATGGGGAAAACCCCTTTTGGACTTTTTCTGATTAGCAATTAAGTAACAGCTGGAAAACCCAGGAAGTTTTTGTTATCAAATTCTGCAGCTTTTACAACCAGCTGGCTGTGATTAAGCAAGTTAATCTTTCAGAGCTACGTGGAGGTGAAATATAGCTACATGTTTTACAGTTCAAGCCAGATATTAGCACACAATCCTTAACTCAAGACGCACAACATTTTTTTTTTTTTTTAACAATTAGTACATCTATGTACATTTACTCATATTTAGTAGAATTGCACTAAGATGCATCACTTCGGTCAAAAGATCTGCTTCCATAAGCTTCAGGTGTAACAGAGTCGGTCGAAACTAATTTAGAAGTTTTTGACCTCCTCAAAAATCCGTTTTTGCAAGTACAGTAGTCTGAGGTTTACACTCACAGGTATTCACATCCATTCAAGTGACAACCTATCAGAAGCTGACAAAGCAAACTTGGTTTGCCCAAGTTGTTTAAAAGCACTGAAGTTTTGGTGTATTCATTAACAATTTAGCAAATATAACTACTGCTGGTAACTAACTGAACTAAAGTAAGAAATGTTTGATTCATTGGCGGAAATGGTTTTGTCTTTTTATAGCGTGCATGTAAATCTGTGGTTTCAGCTGATCAAACACAATGCTTTCGTCGCTTGGCCTCGTTTACGCACTCACACTATTAATAACCAGTCAATACGTGCAACACACTCAGCAGAAAAGACAACAAAAAAAAACAGTAAGTAACTAGGTTGATCAATGGAACGAAGGTAAAGGCTAACATTTGCACCAGGAAGGCGTACGTGGGCTCAGTATGACAAATGACTAAAAGCTGAACGCCCACTTGCACTGTACTTTCAAATTGAACAACACTGTAGCATGCGCCATATAACACTCTTTTTCCACAGAAATAGTAGCTTAAACAGTTACCAGGGTCACTATACCTACACATTACGAAGAATCTTCGTTAACACTTAAATGTCAGATACAGTGCAGTGTTTTAAAACACTAAATAAAGCTGCTTTGTCCTCCAGTAGGGGAAGAACAGTGTGGCTTTCTGTCATTTGCATAAAGAAAGTCACAGTTAAAGTCCACTTGGTTTTTTCCCCCCCCATCTCAGAATTCCCCTTCCTCTTGTGTTTGTATTTACAAAGAATAAATAGTAAACAACCAGTAGAGAGACCTCATCGTCGTTCTGTCATTTCAGTGCTGCTCCTTCTTTAGGTCAAAGTCCTCCAAACTTATGGCTCAGTTTGGCAAAGAATCCCATCTTGGTTAGGATAAAAATGTTTTCCTCAGCTGCAGATGCCACTTTGCTTCCATTCACACAATTTCCTGCTCCGAGTCCTTGGATATGAGTGATTCTGTGCTGCTTCCCTGCTCCTGCTGGGCTTCATGAAAACTGCATTCAATAGCAATCAATGTCCTTGGCTCATCTAAGTAACAAGTGGAAAAAATATGGCAAAGTTAATACTCTGTGTTTGGACATTACCTCCTTAAAGTGGTTTAAAGATAAATGATCATTACCTGAAGGGTTACTAATAACAATGGGTGTTTTTGAGGGGGTTCTTCTTTGTATCTTTTCCTTTTTGCCGTTGCAGTGGATCAGCGCCGACACAAGGACGATGAAGACGATGAGACACATCATCAGGACCCCAATGACCGCAAACGACTCCATCGGCCATGGCTGTTCTTTGTTCCCGTCTTCAAAGCAAGAAGATACATTTTACCCTCACTGAAAATAAGCATAAAAGCTCAACAGAGATGCTACTGGATCCTCTCTTACCAGGTTTCACTGGATTGTTCTCTGGGTTGGTCACGGGTAGAGTTGTCGGAGGTTGAGGTAGTTCACATATGATGTCAGAAGATGCATTTCCTTGGAATACAATTATATGAGTTGGATCTGGACACCTTTGGGGAAAGAATCCCAGTTAGTTTAATTTGTTTCTGTCAAATCAGCATTTCAGCAGCCAAAAAAAAGAGTTTAAGGGAGAAAGGCAACTCACCTGGTACTGAAGGCTTTACAGTTCTGGTGAATTTGGTCATTAAAGGTTCCTTTAGGACAAGGCCTGCAATCACCTGTAAAAGATAGTTTGTTTTTTTAAGCTAATTTCCAAAACATCAAGTTTGCTCAATGGTCACAACCCAGTATTTGCAGATATACATACGCTTTTTTGTAGGTTCCTCTCCTTTTCCACACTCGTCCGTGCAGAAGGTACATTCTGCGTCTCCACAGCGAAGACCTTCCTTACACTTGCACTGTGTGTTACTTTTGGGGGTACAGTCTTTGAAATGGACAAGAGCGCCTGCAAAAGATGGAAGTAAGAAATCAGGCTGAGATGGAGCTTCAATAAAAATGTATTTTTCTCCTTAATGAGATAACATACCAACACACTGGATGCATGATGGACATTTAAAACCCAACGACTGATGTGTATATGTTCCATTTTCACATGGAGTGCAAAGCTTTTGAGGATTTGGGCCAGACGGTTTGACCAACCGATTCCCTGCAAAGAAATCCACACATGCAAAATCACAAATCAGACACCAACAGCTCTGAGTATTTACACTTTATCATGCATGTACATGGTTACGTGCCCCAGCAAATCAAAACTCTAATAACTGTGAATCAAAGCCGTAAAACATCTGGGTGAATCCTGTTACTCAGAGGAATCCCAGACTGGATTAATCAGTCGTATCAGCCAAGCGTTTGTTGTGGGATTAGGTGAAAAACCACTGAAACTATATTTGGTCACATGCAGCCACCACAGAGGAACTCCCCAAACCCAGGAATACTACTTTTTTTTCTTTCCATTTTCATTTGTCTGTTTAAAGATTACAGAACAATTCAAGCAAATTCGAGAACTTGTGCCTTTTTTTTCATCAAACATGTCAAACATTGTAAATGTGAGCTGCATTTTTTAAGCTTTTATTCTTGTTGCATTCCTTCTAACTGCACAATCATTCATAACATGCATAAAACTAACAAAATATTGTTTCATTCTTTGATTTTCCACTCACCAGGATGACATTCAACACACTTAACGAAGCCCTTGACTTCTGTGTCTGGAACCCATTTCTTGCAGCCAACTCCAATGTCTCCAAGGGTACGCAGGAAACCCTGGGCGAGAAGAGTGAGACCCAGCATCCAGAAGAACCCGGCCATCCTGAAGTGTTGGCTCCCAAACCTCAGCGATAATCCAAGAAAATAAATGCTCACTTTTTCTGCTTTGTTAATCTAGAATCTATCAGCTTCACTGAGATGACGTTGTCTCCAGCTGAAGCTCTGTCTCGTAAGCCTCTCTCTGCTCAGACTCAGCCTGCCACCAGCTGGGCTCGGCTTTAATGACTCAGAGGAGGAGGGGGGCGTGGCTTCATCTGCAAACTCAACATTTATTTCCCACCTTTAAACGCAAGTTAAATTAAAATAACATTTTTGCATTTCTTTATCACTTTAAAAAGAGGGGAAAAAAACATTAATTTCAGTGAAAGTTAGGCACAATAAATGATGTAAAGATGTGGAAATGTGTTGCAGCTTGAAAAGCAGAACAAACAACACCATTTACACCCCTGATATAAAACATGTCATATATGTGTGGATGCTTTACTGAATGTTTTGGTGACAACTTGGATCAATTAAGTTTCTTCTGTTTCCATCTGTCTGAGACATATTATTTCACTCCATTCCTTGTTACAGCTGGAAAATGAGGTCAAACTCTGATTTTTAAATCTCCGGTCCTGGCAGGCTTTTTCAGCGGGAACAGGATCCACGAAGACATGACCTGGAAGTCCCAGGCGTGGGAAAAACGTTCCCTTAAACACGGTCAGTCATAATTCATAACAAACCTGTCTTAAGCAGTTTGCACAACCAACATAAAACAGATTTTAAGTGCCTGACACTTTTCTAGATTCATAGATTCATATTGGTATGTGATGAATTTATAGAAAGGGAAAGTCGTCATCTTCATTTGCGTTGTTATTTTTGCTCCCCCCATGTCAGGAAACTGTTTTTATTCCTGGACCTGGATCTTTTTGTGCCAGAAAACACATTAGACAGATTAGCCTTCATTATTCTCCCTTCAGCATGAACAGCCATGCGGAGAATTTGTGTGAAGAAATACTTACGCTTACAGGCCAGACCTGATCCATGGGCCTTGTTAGATACCAATCGTTCATGGTGTGGCTTTTTTCACAAAAGTTTCCAGACTTCATCAACTTTTCACTCGTTGAGTCCAAAACAATTAAAACAGAAAACAAAACAAAAAATTCCAACCTGTGCCACACAATAGATTCAGTGGATTTAAAAACAGTTTATCATACACGTCTCTTCATATTTTCATTGTGAAGAAATGAAATTCATCATGAGTCGAGCACGCATCATGATGAATTATGTGAAATACAACTTATGATCTCTTCACACCATGTGACACTGATTAAGCCTGAAGTTTAAAAAATTCCAGGCTTCTTTTCTAAATCACGCACATTGTTTTGAGACAGCAAAACTGAAAATAAAAGCACAATGTGAGTCCCTTTTGTTTTAAAATGAAAATTAGTCAACCTAAAATAAATTACTCTTATTTATTTCCTCTGAAAAGATTGTTTCCTTCCAGTAAGTGTCTTAAATGTGGGGGAATTTATGAAGATGACATGCCATCGGCTCATCCCAGCATTCATAATCAGGTGATAAACTATAAACAATGCAAACATCATTACCAAATCACCTTTGTCATCTTCTCATCATCTTCCCTTGACATATAAAAGATGATCTTTGACCTTCTAAAGATTCACCTCCTTCTATGTACAGATTGTACAAGTATGATGTCAAAAGTGAACACCTCTTCTAACTCTTGTCTCAGAAACACTTCCCACTCTTACCCCTAAACGCCCCCTTGCCCCCTGCCCGCTGTCAGGCAGTGTAAACTCCCCCCCTCCGATTAACATACTGACTTGGGAAATACTCCTAAATCGTTCGGTAAGCAGCAGTAACATTCAGCCTGCTGGTAAATGACTGCATGTAGTTGCATGTAGGCTGACATGTAGGTTCGGTGACAGTCGCGTCAGCTCCGACCGAAAAGAACAACTTATTTTTATTTGCGCTTTTAATTTTAAAGACGCGAGCGTTTGAAATAGGTCGCTTCTGATATTTTAACGCGCTGTTTAATCTGCCTCTGCAGCCGAGTGATGTCACTTCCTTCCTGGCCACTGACGCCCCTCTCGTGAGTGGGAGCGTGGAGTTGCTTTTTCTCACGCGCGCGCTCTCTCTGTCTGTCTGTACGTGTCTGTGCGCGCGTGTGGTTGGTGGGCTCAGTCAACTGGTGGTCTCTCATGCTGCACTTTGGTGTCTGAACATTGTGAAAGTAACGTCTACCCACTGGGAAAGTACACGCAGCTCGGAGTTTCCACGCAGGGGGTGTTAACGTGAACTGTCAACGCAGATGAGACTATGACACGTTTGGTGTGGCGCGTTTTTGGTATTATTATTTTTTTTTTTGTATTTTTACCACCATTTTCTTCCCATTGGAGCATCGTTGCATCCACCTATTTGATGAAAGTTCAAATTACATTTTCTTATGAGAAATGAAACCTTTGTTTCACTGTTAGTGCAGAGTGTCTCCATCTTGTGGCGTTCATGCAGTTGACACTTCAATCTTGATGCAGGAGTTTTCAATTAATTTTAGTAGGCAAGGCTACTAAAGCTTTCCAGATGAGGTTTTGGGTTTTATGTGAAAGTAAAATCCGATAGGATGGTAAAGCTGAAGTTGTGGAGCTGGATGGTGGGCAGGGGTCAGCGCAGCCCGGACCGCGGTACTCAGTAAAACTGCGTTATTTTCTGATCGTTTTCTATGGAAACCAGAATTTGCATCTCGAGCAGCCTGAGCTACAGTCAGTCATCTTTTGGATCAGTCCACATGTGCCCATGACCTTAAGACTGCACCAGTTTTTAAAATATATATATATAGAAATAGAGCTGCAGTTTTGGACATGTTCTGACCCAGTTGTCTAAGAAATCTGTCAACTTTCCTGACCTTAACCCTAATCAGCTTAAAATGCAGCTTAACAGCACATTCAGGTTACAACAGGAAACAGATTGGTGCCTCACCTGCAGCGACGCGGTAAAGAAAGAGCAAATCTCTCCGTTTTGGATCTGTTTTTAACCTTTCTAATAGCTGATGTTGATCTAGATCTTGAATACCAAACTGCTGGCACTGGGTTCCACTAAACTGTAGCTAAGCTAATAGTCTTAGTATTTAGGAGGAGTTTGGAATAGAGGTTTTCTTTGCTCTTCCCTTTTCTCGCTCCAGAACGAGCTGGAAAGTGTTAAGAGAGACGGATCGCCGAGGTTTCCTCCTCCTGGACCCGTAACCCTCAGATACACAGAAACACTGAAGGAAAGCTTCACTTAATTACTGAAAAACTTTAAAAGTTATTAAACAAAACGTTCTGATGCTTCCAAAAAACGTAGAACTATCAATCAGGGTTCTGAATTCCCCTAAACTCATTCAAATCTTCAATAAAAATAAGTTGATTTTGCTGAGGAAATTTGTTTCCTTCTTCATCTGTGACCAATTAATTAACAGTGTGTTTGTATAATTCCAGTGATTTATCATGTGCAAGATTAGAAAAGGACGTTTCAGTTCAATGTCCGACAATAAAGACAAAAAGTTGAACAGATATATTTTTAATTCTTATATATAATAAATTTCTATGTACATTTTATTCTTCTTTTGTAACGAAACAAAATGAAAGAGAAAGCTTTGATTGCAAACAGTGTTTCATACTTAAAGGGAGAGACAAAATGAAAAAGTGCTCATAAAACTAGAGTGTTGTTTCCCTGTTGTAGATATTCATTAAGTAGATGCGACAGGGGTTTGCCGTTGTTTAGCAAGGGGATTGGTTATTCTGTTGGCCAGGATTCCCCTTGAAGTCACTTTAAACTCATGTGAAATGATGAGAATCACAAACAAACAGAAAATTGGCAACATAAACAGCTCTGACATAAGAAAGAACGATCCACCACGTAATGCGAAGCGCCGGCTTCTCTCACCGGCTTTTTATGATCCTAAATCAGCGAACTGTGTTGGCAGTTCGACAGTTGTGCTCACATTTCTGCTGATGTTGCTGTGCTTTAATCAAAGTGTTAGAAATGTCCAGGTTCAGTCGCCTCACCTGATGGGATTAACGACCCAGAGGATGTGAAACGTCCACACACTCCTGGTGAAATGAAAGGTTTTCGTCACGTGAAAATGTGACGATCTGATCAATTATTTCAGAACTTTTTCCACCTTTAATGTTTTTTTTTACTGTTTCCTGTTTGGGGACTGTTGTGTTTTTCATTATGATTTGCGTTTTGTGTGAGTTTGTTTGTCCACAGGATTTTTGGAGCTTTAATTCAGGTTGTTGCTAGACCGCATCAACCTTTTGTCATGTAAAATAAAACAAGTGTTATATATGTTCTCTACCTACTGAATTATGTTTATGTAAATGTAAAACTGTTACTTTTTGGTACTTTTCTTCTGAAAAAGTACCTCTGTACAGTGACATTGTTAAGGTCTTGTTATTCTCTCATTAAGCTTCTGCTTTAGCTGAATAATGCAAATGTGAGGAAAATCCTTTTGGCACAGCTGAAATTGATTTGACGTTCGTGAAATTCCCTATAATTCATGTCAGATATGAACTCAAGAAGATTGAATCATTTAATGTTGTGGAAACTTATGCAACCGGGTTATTGTCGCATTTATGTTTAGTATATTTTACCTTTTGACAGATTTACTTGTTTTCCAGGTGAATAATAGAGATAATATTTTTACATTAAAGGTGGAAAAGGTTGTAAAAATGGTTTATTTAGAACCTTTTGCAGTTACGGGGTGTGTCGACTTCTGACATGTGTTGCATGTTTGACAGCGAACGGCTGAGAAAGCGGAAAGTGGCCTCTGATTCACAAAGGGTGATGTCTGATTGTCTGTCAGGAATCTTAGAGGAGACAAACTGCGACAACATCATCAACGCAACATGACCACATAAATAACATCACAAAATCTTCCAGTGTACGGATTCATCCTTTAGAACAAGAGGGAACCTTATTCCCTCCAGCTTAGTTAATACTTCAAACAAAACGAATTCATAAAATTTCTTTAAAGCAGTTCAGACATGCACGACGCAGCCTTGGTCAAACTGGCAGCCGGTTGTTGGGTCCACAGATCACGGTTAGTGTTGGCAAGCTGCTGGCGACGAAGCCCCAGAAACGGCAGAGACACAAACAGACGTGAGTCCAGAGTTTTGGGTCTGGGTCTGGGGGATTGAGATCCAGTTCCAGCCAAGGCAAAGGTCTCGCTGAACAGACGACGTCTGAGGTTTTACCCCAGATTGTCTGCGTGGCAACTTCGAAGACGTCACCACACCGAACAGAACTAACGTTTCACAAACTGTACATGGGGGCTGGAGGGGCTCAGGTGGAGCACCTGTGCTTATAGCGAGAGGAATCCTTCCTCTGTGCTAACGCAGCCCGTTCCTGTCTGCGGACATCGGGAAGCTGAGGGGCCGCGGAGGGGCCCGGGTGGTATCTACATTCTGAACGTAAAGCTGCAGCACGTAACTTTTATTAAAAAATAAATCTGTTCTTTATACATTTACTAAAACTGTCACCATGTTGTGACAGGCTAATATGAGACCTCTACACCCTCCTAGTGCTGTCTAAAGAAATGCACCACTCCCAAAAACAACCAATGAGAGCCAGGAGGAAGGTCTCAGTGCTGTCAATCATGCTCGGCCATGTGCTGCTCAAAAACTTACTGTTAAAGGAAAACTATTTATCCACTATCATAGGTGCACATGCTAACTAGCATTCTGTAAAAGTCCATTAAGAGTTGTGTAATGTTTTTCATCATCACATATTTTATTAAAATTTTCATTAATGCTTTACAGATGTTTTTATTTTTTCAATATGATTGTATTTAATAAATTAATATCGACTGATGAGGGATTGTATTCTTGGATTTCTCTATAATATTTAGGTGGTGACTTGATATAAGCTTGTAGGGTTTTTGATTCTTCCTGCATCGATTGCAGGTTTCTGGTTGCAACCTTTAAAAAACCCGACCTGCTGATTCTAATTTTGGCCAAAACAGATTTTTTTTTGTCTGAAATGTTAATAAATTTAGCAAGAAAGCCAGTGAGTTGGTAACAGTGGAGTCAGTATTGGTATCTGCAAACGTGCAAACATGAACCTCAGTGGTTCATTTCCAGACGGCTTCACATTCAGCCGATCCCAACATGAAGGAAACCTGGGCCGATTTGTTGGTGCATTTAATTTTTTTATCTGCATTCTGCTAATTAAACTAAATATTCATGGGTGAGCAAGGAGGACAATGTGAGAAGTGGGTACATGAGCATGATGGGCAGCGCTAAGTCCCTCCTCCTGGCTCTGATTGGTTGTTTCTGACTGAACTGTGTATTTCTGCAGTTAGATCTGGGAAAAGGTAGAGGAAGTTGAATATTTCACATTTTATCTGTCTCATTGTGTACCGTCACGACACACTGACAGTTTTAAGAAATAAAATAACAACAAACGTCTTTTACAAAAGTTACACACTGCAGCTTTAAGGGTGCTCAATCGACTGAGGAGAAAAAAGAAAAACACCAAGTGAGTTCAGGGAGGATTGTTTTGTGCTCACTGTGTTTTTGTTTTGTTTCTGAAGGCACTGTCCTGTCACATGATGTCCACAAAGAACTCACAGGGGTTGCCCATGGCGTGCTGGAACGACTGGCGGCTGGCGGTGAGCTCCGGGGGGACGGACGCCAGCTCCCTCCCCGGCGGCGCTCCGGGGGGTGTGCTGCTGCTCACCGAGGTCTTGGGGGCGAGGCGAGCTAGGCAGTAAGGGGGAGGCAAGCCTGGGGGGCCGTAGGAGGAGGCGTGGCTCCGCTCGCTCTGCGCGCAGGAGCCCGGCCCCGGCTGGGTGAAGGGGGTGTGGCTGTAGCCGAAGGAGGGGTGGTTGCTCTGGGACAGCGAGTGGCTCCTGTGCGAGTGGCTGTGGCTCAGGCTCGACCTGGCGTGGCTGTGGTGGCTCATCTGGCTGGCGGAGCGGTCGCCCCGCCTCGCTCCGCGGACGCCCGGCTCCGACTCGCAGCACGTCGTCCTCTGAGCCTTCTCCTGCGGGGAGCGTCTGTCTTTGCCTGCGCTGGGGTTCGATCCACTGCTTCGACTTCCTGTTGACAAAGACAGAAAAAGAAGAGGAAGAAGAAGAAAAAAAGATGTTTCAAGCGGGCCTTTTGCAACATTTGCAGAAAACGGCCCAAAACACACTGAGTGGCAGCTGCAACCGATCAGATGGAGCTGACTCAGAACCAGAAAGTCATTGCGGGAAAATAGTAAAAGGTCACACATTAAACAACAGCTTAGAGGAGATTTTGTCAGCTGAAACTGTAAACCGGATAATGTACGTTAAAGCTTATTGTTTAAGATGTGACATTTTTTTAAGGCTGTCTAGGAAAGAGTCACCAGTCAAGAGCAAACATGATTAAATCAAAGGTTTGAGCTTAAAGATCCACCACAACTAAATCATCCTGCAGCTGCTGTTTCTAAAGACACTGAAACATTCACAGTGAAAGCAGCGCTTTGGAAAAACATTCACACCACTTGAATTTTTTATTTCTTTAACAAATTGTTACATTGCAACCAGAAAACTCAATCTATTTTATGATAAGAAATTAAATAGTTTTGGAATTTCACTTGAAATCAAAGCCAAACGTTTTCTTTGGGCTCAAAGCCTTGGACTTTAAAGCTGATTCTGAAAAAGCAAATGGTTTTAAAATAAAAAAAGGCCTTAAAAAATATTGCTGGTTGATTTGGAGTCATCTTTTGTGGATATTTAGTGAAATTATTCCATCAAAAATCATAATCATATCATATCAGTATCACTTTTTTACTACAAATGATTTAAGAGCCATTTGAGGCACATGGAACGGAAAATTAATGTTTTGGCCAACAAGTAGATGCTACATGCACATCTCCATCAACACACCATCCCCACAGTGAAAATCGGTTGTGGCAGCATAATGCTGTGGGGGAGGAAATAGGGATGGGGATCAGATTATATGGGCTGATGGATTCAGGGTAAAAACATGTTACAGGGTAAAAAAAAAAAAAACGAGACAACCCAAAACACACCCAAAGCTACAAATGAATGATGTAATCTAAGCATTTTTATGTGTTTGAATGGCCTAGTCAAAGTGTGTACCCCACAATTCAATTAAACATCTGCAGCCAGAAAAAGTTTCCATGAAGCTGGTAGAGACATTCATTTGTAAATACATCTAAAAACCTGAAACCAGTCATCCACCACAATGCTCTACTATGTTGATTCATAAGATAAAATCTCAATAAATACAATATTTGTGGTTGTAATGCACCATGAAAAGGGTCAAGTGGCTTGAACATGTCTGCAAGGCACTGCACATACACACCAGTGACACACCAGCATCAGAAAAAGCACAACTGGTTTCAGTAACTATGTAGATCATCAAATTCACCTCAAAAAGGCGGTTTTAGCGCAGCTGTGCTGCTTACACTGATGGAGGTGTACCACACGCTGCAAAAACAACATTTCAACTTCTGCAATGAGCCCAACAGTACTGGGTAAAGTGGTGCATGATTGTCCCCTAGCAGCACAAGCCTCAAGATTGATCATCCTGCATCATGCACCTCCCAGCGCACAGAACAAACGCATGCCCAACGGTGCAGAGAGGGAGGAATCGGCTGTCAGGAGAGTCACACAAAGGATACACAGGAACAGAAAAAATCACGGAGCTGGCAAAGGATGGGGGGAGAAGAAGAAGAGAAGAAGGAGAAAACCTTAAAGCTGCGGTATGATAGGTGGAGAATGCTGTGTGGGAGAAAAAGATGAGAGGACGGAGGGAGAGCGAGACTGGAAGGAGAGCGAGACTGGATGGTGAGTGAGAAGAGCAAGAGAAGAGGAAGAAGATGATGAGGAGGAGGAGAGGGGGTTAGCAGGCTTACCGGTTCCCCCAGTGTCCTGGGACTACCTCCTCCTTCAGTCTACCGTAGCCCAGCAGAAACAGAGGGAACAACAGGATTACACACACCTCACCGGCCAGACGTCCCCATCCTAAACCTGCTCCACTGCCTTTCAACTAACTGCTTCCTGCTGCTTTCCTGTCCCTGCCTTATAATCCAATAAGAACAAACACATGCATATGACTAAACAAATTATGTTCTGGCATAAACACAATCCAAAAAAAACACAAAATATTACCAAGTAGTTTTGGTCTGGTTTCTAGTGCAAATATCTTAGTACACTTTTCATAAGACAAAACTAACATGAGTAACTTTTCAGCAAGATATAGGAGCTTATTTTCAGTCAATAATTCCTTAATAGTGATGAAAAAGTATTAGCTCCACTGGCAGATTATTTAACTTATATAAGGGAATAATGGCTTGCTAGTGAAGTGAAATAATCTGCCACTTTCCCCATCAATATTACTGATTTAAAATCAAGCTTTTATATGTTGCCTAAAAGTTAATTGTGAGTTAAATTTGTCTTATTTCAAATGTACAAAGATATTTGCACTAGAAACTAGACTGAAATTATTTGGTAGGTTTTTTGTGTTTTTGCAGCTTAGCAGCAATCCTTCCTTTCTCTTACGTTTGTTTTCTCTGTTCTTGCAAAGACGGGTGAAAAGAATGGCTGAAAGCAAGATATGGCCATGCTTAGATGAATCACTCACAATGATGAAAAACAAACCGATAGCTTAGCTGAATTGATCAGTTTAACATTCCCACTCCATCCCCCCCAAAATCCCTCAGGCTCTCTTCGCTCCTTCAATGCAAAAGAAAAAAAAAAGAAAAAAAATCATGCATCACCAGCACATTTAGACAAAAGAGCATCTGAGAACTCATGGCGAAACAGATGGGATTTGCTTGTGATTCGGGATCACCCGGCTGATCAGATGTCTTTTAGCGTTTTGTACACACCCAGTACTGCAGAGCTGTCCGCTGCGTGACTCAACGCGCTCATGACTGACCTTGACGACAACAGGACGCGTTTTAGGAAACACAGACTGAACGATGGAGAAGGCAATCCAAAAGCAAAGGGCCAGCGCGGCTAGCGTTAAGCATGAGTCACACGCTTGCTAACACTCAAACGTCAGACAGTTTGAGTCAGATTACATTAATTAATGATTTACTGATGGAAAACCGAGGAGGCCCGTCTTGCGCCTTCGTCGCTGCTCACCCTCACTGTGCTGGCTGCCGGCGCTCCCACTGTGGAAACTGTGGCACGGGTCGGAGTATCCCGGCGGGAAGCAAGGGGGCGCCGACGTAAACGGAGGGTAAGGGAACGGCTGCCCGCCAAGAGGCCAGGGGTTGGTGGTGGGAGGTAGCGGCGCTAACGTGTCCTGCTCAGAGCCTCCGCCGCTGGATCCCTCATTCAGATTGAGTGACGCCATGTCTTAAAGCGGGAGAGAAGGATCAAATAAGCATAAAGAAGTAACAGAGGGGCTCAGTTATGAAGGAATAAGCGTCTATACTTTGGCAGAGGTCCCCAAATGTGTAGTAGCACTGTTCGGAGAAGGTGATTTTGTTGACGGTGTGTCTCAGGTAGCCGTGTTTCAGCAGACTGCTCGCGTACTTCCTTGCATCTCGCCGGTCCTTGAAGCCTTCCACTCTGGAGTAAAGCCAGTCCACCACATCAGCACCTACACGCAGCGACACACACACACACACAAACACGCAGATATGGTGGCTCCAGCTGCGACACACACGCTGGAAATGCTGCTGACACAACAAAGTGACCCTAGAGACTACAATGTGCAAGCACGAGTAATTTTGATACCATCACAGCTCACAGCGTTGTGCGTAGTGAATATCCTTTGTAGTTTCTGTTCAGTTCTGTGCGACTTACAGTAAATTGGCTTTAAAACCACAGAATGCATGTGCTTCTAACGTTTTGCTCGGCTCTTCTCACCTATGACGGCATTGGCGATGGTGATCTTCAGCCACATCCTGTCGCGTATCTCCAGGCCAGAGTCAGGCAGCTGCATCACCTTCACAATGGTTGCCATGTCTGTTTTACCGACCGACAGAGGCAGGTCATCAAATTCTGAGATAAAGAAAGAAAAGAGGAAAAACGCATATGTATTTATCAGAATCTGAATTATTACTCTCAATGTAATGAAGAAGACTCTGGCTGTTTTTACCGTAATGTGGATAAGGTCCCGTCAGCGCTGTGGTGTGAGAAATCCAGGCTGCAGGGTCGATGGGTCTCACTGGCTCCGCTGAGCACATTAAACAAAAATGCTCAGGTAACTAACTTGACATTTTGCCTTGCAAAAATATTTACACCCTTGTTCAATTTTATCTCACTGCAACCACAAATTTAAGAGCCTTTTCTTGGGATTTTATGTGACAGACCAACATAAAGCAGGGTAATTGTGATGTAAAAGAAAAAATTGTGGATTTTATTTAGCTCTAAATAAAATCAAGTCACCTAATTAGTACATTCATCTGTTAAGATCATATGTGTTTAATCTGACGACAAACAAGAGGATGATTATGTAAAAGAAGCAATCAGAAAGCCACCGTCTTAAAGAAACCAGAGGAAGTTCTGGCTGAAGCCACATGCCATGTAAAGACGCGGAAAACAACGATTAATTGAGAAGAAAACGGAAGTTTCATGCAAACTTTCAGAAAACTAATGTTGCAAGCCATTCTGAGCAGAGTCTGCTGAAAAGTGGAAGTTGCAGCGTCATGCTGCGGCTGCGCTTTTCTTTTAACAGAGACGCCCAAATGCCCGGTAAGCGCGTATGCAGGGGGATGCATACAAATGCACAGAAAACTTTTCCGTTACGCATTACTTTGTGTTTTCGCTAAACACGCTGAAGTACTCTGAAGTTTGTGGTGGTGATGTGACCAAGTCCAAGGGGTGTGAATACTTTTTGGAGCGTCATCTCTCCATAGGTGACTGAGGAAGATCTTACCACGAGGGATGGTGAAGTAACTCCGCGGAGACGGATCCCAACATTTGGCAACAGTGAGACTAATAGGGCTAAAAAGGAAGAATTTAAAAATAAGTAAACGGAAAAAAAACATCTGCAAACATAAGGTATAAACTGAAAAGAGTGGAGAGGCATATTAAAAAATAAAAGACAAAGTGTGAAAATTAAAATTGTTGTTCTTCTTTACGTACACATTATCAGATTTATTAAATGGTATTTAATTACATTAAATAATAATGAGTTGAAAAATGGTTTAGGACAAATCGTAGATACCGCTGTATATAAATATTATACATTGGCAGGTTTGGGTGTTACTATGGAAACCCCGATGGGTCGTAAACTAACAGCTGCCTTCATATTTATTCAAATCTGTGTGAAAGATGTGCCAAGAAATTAAAATAAGGGAATCTTTTATTGCTGCAGCATAATTTCACGCTGAAATATTTAGAAAAAAAATCCACCATTTAATTTTAGTGCATTTGTGGGAAAAGTCGGTTGTAGGAATTGCTCTGGGTTTAGAAAAAGCCCAGAGCAATTCCTATAACTGAAGCTTTTTAAAAATATTTGTATTTTATTGTTTTTGTTGAACAATGAACCTTTAATCAGTATTTATATGATCTGACACAGATGTACGTCTATCATCTAATTTTAAAAATAGGAAAGACAAGATTATATTAAACCACTTCAGTAAAAAGTGGAGTTTTAGTAAATCTTAACGAGGGTGACGGTAAATATGGATTGTATGTATGCAGCCTAAAGATGTAAGGGAAAATTTGACAGCCGGCATGCCTCAACAATCTTTTAAAAATTATTTTGTAGTTATATAAATCCAACTTTTTGACCAAATTAAAGCAGGGTTTCCCCCAGTGTATTTTAAGCCTGGCGGGCCACCAGGCTTTACTTGTGCTCTCACTATGGCTTTTTCATTTAAGTCTTTTTAGACTTTATAGTTGGTGTTCAGGTATTAATCTTCTAGTCTTTCAATAACGCATAATTATCAAGTGATATTTTCAAATTTCCTGTGAACTTTAAATATTTTTTAACTCAAAAATACGACGGGCTGCTGGATGAATGACTGCCCTAACACCCAACCACCAGGCTTAGCAAGATTTCTGGAGTGTGAATATTTTTTACACAGCACAAACAGAGAGTTTTGTACGAATCGATGATGTTCTCCAACAGTAACTGAGTGAGTTCGATGCTCTTACCCAGTCTTAGAAACGATTTCTCTCAGGATCCTCACAGCGTCATCGTTGCTCATGTTCTCAAAATTCACATCATTCACCTGGTTCACATCAAAACATTAAGGTCAGGTTTCACTGTGCAGCTTTTAGGACCTAAGTATAATTTTGAACATTTGATGAGAGAGGAAGCTTGGATGTTTTTGTTTACAATGGTGCGTTAAGAGCTTTAAGGCCTTCAGATTCATACAAATCCTAAACCGTACATAAAACGCAGCGATCACAGAAAATACAATCAGCCTTCACGTGCTTAGACGATACGTAACAACAAAACTCTTGACGTACAGAGATCACAAGACGGCAACCGCACAAAGGAAAACAGCAACATAAAAGCCCTGCTACGGAAGTGAATAAGATGTGGTTATCGATATGCTTTCAAACCCACAGACGTAGACACATTCATGCCTTTTCTGTGACGCATTAACTGTGGCAGCTAACGAGTCACTGGTGCACATGAAGAAGACAGATGCTTATCATGAGTTTTCAATTTATCACAAAGGATTTGTAAAAGTGGAGGTGTACCTGCAGGAGCATGTCTCCTGGTTCAATTCTGCCGTCAGCAGCCACGGCTCCTCCCTTCATGATGGAGCCGATGTAAATGCCGCCGTCTCCCCGGTCGTTACTCTGACCTACAATACTGATGCCCAGGAAGTTGTATTTCTCTGTCAAAAAGCAAAAGGGAAAAAAAGTGTGAGGAGTAAGAAATAAAGAAAAATCAAAAAGGCAAAGATCTCATTTACCCATGTTGAGTGTGACGGTGATGATGTTGAGGCTCATGGTGGAGTCTGTGATGCTGCTGAAAGATGAGGACTAGAAAGGGAGAAAGAGGTAAATAAAAAGTGACACAGAGTCCATATCAATCAGCTCTCTCATCGCTTTCCGCTGCTCGGCGTCAGCGTTCATTTGTGCTAAGGCGCTGACGGGGCTTAGAAGTGCGTACCCGGTCTATCTTGGCCATTTTGTGTCTCCGTCTGCGCCGCTTGTGTCTGCGCATGAGCTGCGAAGAAGAACTTTGTTCTGTGGAGCTGCTGAGCCTGAAACACAGAGAGGGGAAATGGTGTTTCAGAAACGGAACGAGAGGGAAAATGAGACGCAGCCGATTAAAAGGCCAAGTTGACAAAAGCAAGCTGACCTAAGACTGCTTCAGTCCCTGAGCCGTTTGTCTTTTGGGAGCCAACTTCAGTCGGCATGGATAATTAAATACGTGGGAGAGTCAAGGTTGAGTGGAGAAACGAAATGTTTTGTTTGCAGGCAACCACAGCAAAACAATAAACTTGGATTATTTTACAGTTACAGTCCATCAATAGAGGAATATTTATATCTCTATTGGTCCTGATATTGAAAAAAATCTTAGATTGGGTATTGGTATATAAAGGCAGATCTATTCAGTGTAATTCTATACTTTACTATTTATTT
>NW_006800058.1:1759295-1799720 GCF_000485575.1 Poecilia formosa | reverse complement strand
AAAGAAGCGTGAAAATCTGACACTACTCCATTTCTTAGATTTCGTGATGAAGCAAGTTTCATTCAGTGTCTTCTTCAGAGATTTTCATATTGTGGCTTTTGATGCAGCGCCACCACAGGGCGAGGGGCGAAACAGGTTTACCAAAAGGTTTGGATCATTTGCCACAGAGCAGTGTGAAGGAGAACCTCACCAGATGGAAATGTAACAAATGTTGCAATTTTGTCCCCAATCGAAACGAGTCGACCAGACCATCAGGTGTGTAAAGTAAAATACAAATGAACAGAAGGATGAGGCAAAATCCTAAAGTTAAATGGTTTCCTTTCAATGATGGAACATCTCACAGAAATATTCATCAACACTTAATATTTGATGTGTGGTTTCAGAGAAAAAGAAGGGAAAGCAAAGGAAAAGGTTACAAAATGTGTTTGTGTTTATGTTTATGTACACTTTTACAGCTTTCATGCCAAGGAATCAAGGCACTATAGTTTGTCTTTGGCATTTAGAGGAAACAGTTGGGTATAAAGTTTGTTTCTTCCTCTGTGGTCACACAGACATATTTGCTATCTGACTCTGTAAATGCCTGCAGTATGCAACCAAAGGGAAAATGCGCCACCTACGTAAAAATACTTGTTTTCTTGGCTGCTGCTGTTGCTGAACATCTGAGAGCCAGTCGCTTTGACCTTCGCCTCGCATCACCACACCATCCTCCAGCGCGTTCAGGTAGAGTTCCATCCGGAAGGAAGATAGGAGCTGGCATGCTGAACAGCCTCGAACAAAACGGGCCTTTAACGGCACGGCGCAACGCAAGCATTTGATCAATAGAGACAGTTGCCTGTAAAGGTCAGACAGGACTGTTGGTAAACACGCTGAAGTGAAATTTGTGATGAAGCATGACTTTCCCACTTGATCCACGCCCGGCACCCTCCTGGCGCTTTGTGCCTGGGGAGCAGGTCTGTGAAAAAGTTTGTGCCCCTGTGTAGATTTCTTCTTTTTGGCTTTTTTTTTTGTCACACGTAAAACATGGTCTATGTATTTTTTTGTTGCTTTGCATGTTTGAAATGCCTGGCTGCTCCGTCTGTTTACATTTGGTCAAGTCTCAAAACCGGGAAAATTGATTTGCAGTCCAGACTGATGGATGTTAATGACATTGTTTCTCAACTATTTTGAGAAAAATATGTTGCTTTGAGACGTTTTAACCTACTTCATGTCAGACAAATCCTGTTTAGCTGATTTCTTCATCCAACAGGTCCAGCATGAATCAGGCCTAGCTATCTATTGCCATCTTGAAGTCTGATTAATCCCCATGAATTCATGATTTAACGAGAGGGATATTAAGCCACGATGTTTGGTGTTCTTAAACACTGAAGTTTGACAAAACCAGGAGAAATCAGTGAGGAGAAACATCCCGTCATTGCACTGCATGTTGGCTCTGCTGCTGTGCAGCTTTGTTCCAGTACAACTGAGGAGCAAACACACGAAATGTCAAGAAACAAAGACAAGATTGATCAGTTTGACTTTGACACACCTCCAGTGTCTTAGCGGGAAGAAAAACACTCAGACTGTCTGTTAAATGACAGAATTAATGTCTAGCAGAATGACGTTTGACCTACATTTGGCCTAATTAGAATCTGTTCCTCTTATTTTATTTATGCTCTTAGATGCTTGGTTGCATAAGATGTTAGCGACCTACCTAAAGAACATAAAAGTATTTATTGGCAATTAGAAAAAGAAGCAAATGTTCTTTGTTAAACTGCAGTGTTATATCATAGCTTAAAGTTTAAATGGGTTTTGTGATATTTTCTAATATATTTGTGATTGCAGTTGCTTAAAGAATGTGAAATTTTGCTCCTCAGCTTAATAACTGAGGACTTTATCTTTACTTGGCTGCATTATAACTATTGCGATCTTCTTTGATGTATAGCTCTTGAGAAAATATGTTTATATGTGTAGCATAAAAAACATGTTAAAACCAAAAGTTGATTCACTTAATGGAAACAGAGATTTTCCTTTCCTCAGGTTAAGCCGCCCACATGGCTTTTGCATTCGAGACTTGAAAATTTGCATCTATGAAAGCAGAGCAGAAATGGTAAACCTTGCATTAGAAAATGTAGCTCAAAAATGAGTTAAAATGGCCATAATTGAGGTCATTTCTGTTGTGGGTTGCAACATCTTGGAGTAAAAAAAAAAAAAAAAAAAGTCCAATCCAGGTGTGACTAATGCTCAAAACAGATTGGAGACTTGGAGAAGTTGGCGTTTTCTGCTGCATACAGATGACTCCCGTTGGAAACTCCATGGCAAATCTCTGATGAGATCTAAACGGACTGCGTCTGACTTGATTATCAGCGAGTTTAATAGAAACGTAAAGAAAAATAATTTTACCCCTCGGCTTTAGCTGATTTAGATAATAACCAGCTTTCTGATGACTGACAGTATGAGTGCAGATCTTCAAAGCAAAGTCTGCAAATCGTTCATCTGTTGTGTATTTAATTCCACACATATTGGCTGAAGAAAATATTGTCTTATTTCTCTTACATAGTCAGGAGCCACAGATAAATACCAGATTCCTGGATTTTACTTCAGATATTGAGATATGAACGACACCAACAACATAAACCAAAGACATTTTCTTTACATAACTTGCACTCCAAAAGAAAGAAAAACTATGCTTCACCTTCACAAACCAGGTTTCTTGGAGTTGTACTAACTTCTGAGAAACTCTCTTGTAAGAAAGATCACTCCATTCAAAGAATAAGTTATTGAGGTAAAAGTTTAAAACACAGCCCTCTTGGGACTTTACAGTCCACTTTTCAAAGTGGGAAAATAAAACGCATAAAAAAATGAATCATCCAAATCAAGTCTAAGGTCAGGAGAGACACGCATTTAGTGTTTCCATTAATAAAAGCCACAGTTCTTACCTCGTTTTGACATTACAAAGAGCTGAGTGTTTGAGACAAAATGTGGCAAAATTAGAATTTTGTTCAAGTGTGTGTTTTAATTGGCCTGATTCAGGCTACCATAGAAACAGGGTCCTAATGGGAAATCTGACATAAATTCAGCAACCCCAGGATTCCACACATAGAAATCAAAGCTGTTTAGTCCACAGGTAACAAACACACCAAACAAAGTCTTTGAAGGATTCATTTGCTCTCTCACTGATCCAGACTGATTCTGAAGTTCAGCAGTCAGACCTTTTGGGCTATCGAAGTCCTTCGTTAGATCTCCTGTTGAGTGCTTGAATCATGCAACCAAGTTTTTTTAACAGTATTTTCAGGTTGAATCTTATTTTTTAGTTGAAAAATCACACTGTGTGAAATTTTTCATGTTGTGAAGTTGGGTATCTTACCTGTTGTAGAAAGATGTCCAACTACCACAACTTTATTGGAAAACTAAATCTATTCCTGAAGTGATGAAAAGCTAACAACCATTTGAAAATCGATATTGAAAGGTTGTCGGAAACTTTTTTGAACAAAAGACCTAGGAACAACAGAAACACAATTTTTGTGGCACAGCTAGCAGTCTGATGTAAAATCTTAGTCTACTGCCTTCTTGGTAGAGCAAGAGAAGCAGATTCAGCGGATTGAACAGGGCCAAACAAAACGGCACCAAATTTAACAACGTTCTCTTGTGAAATTGTAGACTCTCAATATGAAAAGAAAAGCATTCTATCCCTCCGATATGAACATTTCAGTTGGACTAGATTGTTTGCTCGCACCACTCCCAGGAATAATTTACTTTTTAATAAGCTGATGGCAATCTTACGTCTCTCTACAACAGTTGAGGGAACTATTACAGCGAATACCTTCACAGAACCGCACATCAAAACATTTCAGTCTAATCCTTAACGGTAGATTTAGAGATGGATAAAAAAGAAAAGAAAAAAAAAACTTGGGTTATTCTTCTGCCATTTATGCTATGCTTCCAGTCTATACCTGTTTCTTTATTACTGTCATCATTAGAATTCAACATGGTGACCATATTCCCATCATCCTAATGTGTCATAAAGAGGTAATAGCTTTAGATTTAATAAGCTGTTAAGAAAAACTGCTAAATATTCATAGAAACTGTCACCACTGGACTCTTTGTCTTTTTTTCTCATCTACAATTTATGTCACCTGACTGTAAACGACATGTAGAGATGCAAAACAATGCAGGGCAACAAATACAGTGTCAGAGGAAACAGGGTTAAATGTCATTTTAAGGCTAAATTGTAGGTATTTCACTTTTGTTGCAGAGACCTTAAAAATTCTCCATTTTCTTTTTGCTTTTGCTTCTTTTTGACTGAGACAGATTTGATTTTCTTCCAATGAAAGAAAAATCTAAAGCTAATATCCAAAGTACAGGCCGACTCTCTGATCTTAGACGGCTCGCGCTAAAATTATCTGATAATCTCAACAGTAACTGTCTTGTAGTCAGGTTGGTTTAATCAACAATTAAAAAAAAAACATATACCAATATAGTTTTCAGTGTAAATGCATTCATTTAATAATGTTTCTCTAAATTAATCACCAGGTAAGTAAGTACATTTTATTTATACATCACATTTAACAGGTCAGAAAACCACAAAGGGCTTCACGATAAAAAACAAACATTAAAAGCCAAGAAGATAAAAATATGACATATTTAATAGTGTTTACCTTTTCGTTCATTTCATTTTACCATTACTTCTATGCTTTTCATCCTTTTATTTTTTTCCATCTTTATTTTCTTAAATTGCTTCGATATCTAAACCCTGACCACTTTAGGTTGCAGCCTGTTTGTGGTTTAACATGGCAGTGAAGGACAGATCACTCTGGAAATTGTAGTTTGTAAAAGAGAGGAATGTGTTTACATGAAAAATGTGTAGGAGTATCTCGGTGAACATTTTTTATGTTTTAGGCAGGTGATCGTAATGCAATGCCTGATCGGTATTCTCCTGTGTGAAAACATAAAATACACAAACGTCCTAACGGAAATCAACACAGATTTCCGTGTTGATTTTAAGAAAAGAAAACTCAATGGTCTACAACTTCAAGCCACATTTCCTTCTTTTTCTTTTTTTTGTAGAGAGCTTTGTGGGCCGACATAATGAGCTACTGAGCAGGCATTGTGTGGCTCAAATTTCACGAGGAGGCATTTAAAGGTGAGAGAACAGTGTGGAACCCTGCCAACACTTTCGTCAAGGTGGAGCCGTCTACTTAAAAGGCAGCGGACTGCGAGACATTACCACCTGACACCCTCCACCATATGCAAGAAGTTTCCTCTGAGAACAGATGCAGGTCGACAGCCGAGCATATGTATTACCCCTTCATTAATGATGTATAATCATGGAAGTAATGGCGGAAGCACTGAAATCTCCATGTGAACCTCAACAACATAAATCTAAATTAGGTGCACATGCATAAACGATGTGCCGGATGCCTTCCCTCATATGCTGCTGTGAGTCTGTGAGCAACACGGCTGTGATCTATGTATCTGCCTACAATCGGTAACGCTTTTCAAGGGCAGACTAAGTGACAACTTTATGGTAAAGCCCTCACTTATCAGAGCCTTGGTGAAATGTTCGAGACTCTAAATCTGCCTTAATGGAAATAACAGTGCAATGTGGCAGCCAGTATTTGTTCTGACAAAGTCTGACTCAACCTCCCTAACCGGCCCATCCCAGCATAGCGATCACTTTCCCTCAACACAAACTAAATGTCAACTCATAAACCCTACCTACAGCGGCTCAGAGATTATATTTCTTAGTGTTACTTAGAGTCAGAGTGAAACGACTTAAGTCTGATTTGTGCTGTAGCGTAATGATGTCATGCAGATTTATGGCAACCTTTAGCGAAGGGAGAGATCTTCAGTGCAGTCGGGAGTTAAGGATGTTGTGCAAGTTGCATTTATTCCGTCTCAGTTTTGTTTCTCATTTTATTCTTGCAACAATCTTCCTTCATATGCAGCTTAATGCTTTTTCACTGCACTCAATTAAGTGCTAGAAAGTGTTTGCTAAGATTATCGTTTTATTTTATCAACTGACTTTTTTTGACGATAAAGTCCAATGAAGGGCAAGCAACACTGGTTAATGTTCAGACCTTTCATTAAACACTGTGTTACAATATCAAATAACAGAACATTGATATAATTTTTTACCTCCTCATTTGAAGCCGACAGAACAAGAGACTGTGTGCAGAAAACTTCTCTATAGATGTGATTGTGTTTCTGTCGTTGTGTTTTACTGTTTACATGAAAAACAGTAAAACACATTTGCCGAAAAAGTTCTGATGTAGTAAACTTTCCCATCCACTGGTGGGTTTGTTCATCAGAGGCATGAAACTGAGGGAAATTTCCCAGTCCAAGCCTCCAGCATGAAGGAAGAGGACTGTCGCACTGAAGTGGCCGTTGAGAGACACTCCAGGTGGGGATGGGAGTGGTGGTAAGCTCCCATCCACTGGTGGAGCTGTGCTTTAACAGGAATATGAAATTTTGAACTCCAAGCCTCCAGCTTGGAGTAGAAGACCCTCTCCATTTTTCTGAGATGTGTGGTCCATGCTATTATACAACCTCTACATGTTGTTTATTACAGCCATATGTAATAAACTTTGGTTTTGAGCTCAAAATTTAAATGACAATTGTATGAAAACAGATAATAAGCTCCACGTGTGTGGCTTGGTCATTAATACTTCAAGCAGTACTTGCATGCCCACATGGTAACCTGGCTGAAAGAATGGTTGCAATGCATTTCACTGCCACAATGTCACTTTTCATACCTTCTGACAGAGCTATGCTCAGGCTGCTTGTACAAACTTCCTGTGGTTTGCCAGAAATCAGTCTAGGTGCAATTTGGAGGTGTGTGCCCTGTCCCTAATTAGTCAGCCATATGAGTAGGAACAGTACGTACAAGTACAGCTCAAAAAACTTGAATATTATGTAAAAGTTCAATTGCAATTTTGTCATTCATTCAAGTGAAATTCGCATTTTGAATCAATTTCGTCACCTTCCTAAAATAATGGCCTAAGTCATTTTATTGCCAAGAGTTTTTTTTCCCCCCCAAAAAAATCATCTTTGTAAATATAAAAAAAAACTGCCAAACTCAAAGTATGAAAAACCTGAATTATTTTTTATTTTCTATAAATTTTAGACTGTCTACACCCACTTATCCTTGCAGGGTCCCTTGGGGGCCGGTGTCTATAACCAGCAGTCACAAGGCAAGATGCAGGATTTACATTTTCATTTAGGTCTCTTTCAGCTTGTGTGCCTGAATAACAATCTCCTCCATGTTTACAGTGACTAAGTAGACTGTGTAGAGCACAAAATGCCTGTAATTCCTTTCAGTTCTAAAACTACTTGCTCAGATGTGATAACCATGGGGGTATAACTGTGTTAGTGTGACCTGAAGCACAGTTCCTGATGTCTTCCAAAAGAACCACACTCGCCCTGGGCCCAGTGAGGTGCAATACTGTCCAAACATTGCAGGGATGTCCTGGGATTGATGATTATCTCCACACTGTAGGAGGTTTTCCATAGTTACTGTTTATCCAACCTCATTTTGGAAGGTATGTTCTTGGTCATGAGGGAGAAGTCTACCTGGCTTGAAACGCTGTAAAGCAATCGCATTGTGGCCCAGAGACTTTTTTTTTTGCCAGTGTTTTCACTACTCACTGTAAAGGTTTTCTGTTCATTACAAGGACAGCACACAGATAAAAACAGACAACAAAATGCATTACTAGAAATTCTCCATTCAAAGATCGTATTTAATAAATGTACAAATACCAGAATTTACAGTTTGAATCAGCTGAATGAGCAAGTAAATACTGGCCTTTATCAAAGAACTCATTTGTAATGAAAATGCCTATTGAACAAAAAGACATTCTTGTCTTCATACTTGAACTATTATCCTGTGTTGCTTTAATTTTACTGCACTGGCAGGAAGGTTTCGATTATCAGACAAAATTGATCAAGATCTCACAAGCTCTGTCGTTCCCCAAGTTATTGGTAGCATCATCAGGCTGATACGAACCTCAGGCTTTAAAAACATATTACATGTTTGCCCTGACAAACTGGGAGCAGTTTCTTAGTATTCTGCAAATTACAATAACTAATACCCATCAAAGCATTACGATGCCAGAGAGCAGAGGTAGTTCTGTCATTTTTTAGAAACCTACTTTTCCTTCTATCGCATGTCATGAAAAGCTTCAGCATTTGCATATTCACTAAAACGTGACTAGTGTCACTTTACACTAAAACCTCTTCAGACCTCAACATAAAAACAGCTCAAGTAGTAAAGGTAATTTAGAAATCAGATCAATGCTGGAGATAAACATCGATAAATCTGAGGAAGTAAGAGAAAGAATCAAGGCTGGTTGCTTAACCTCAAGAGATGTAAATTTATTGTTTATTAAATTAGAAATATCTCTTTCACCAAAACGCCAAAGGAAATCAGGGTCAATTATTGAGAAGTGCTTGGTCTGCTCCCCATCCAGTTTTTATGCCGGCTTTATACACCTCATGCCTAGTTCACACAACAACATTTTTATGTACCAATTTTCGACAATCTTAAGGACACCGATTATCGAGATGACAATTTCCATATATGGTGAGACAAGAGTGTTCTGGTCCTCTTGGTAGGACTTCAGGACCTCTCCAATGTAAAACTCAGGGATTTTTTTAAATATTGGATTTTTTCTGTCTGATATTGTAGCCTGTGTGGTATTCCCCGAATCAGAAAGTGGCAGAAATACAGAGAAGAATTACAGATAAAGAAGGCAAAACAAACGCCACAGTGGCTCAGATAGTCCAAAAGACATTGTTTTCTATTGTTTTTTGTTTGTTCAACATTGTTCGCAAACTGTGTTGTTGCTCATGCTGTCTGGCTCGTTACAAGATCTTTTTAAAATTGTAATATGTGTGGTCGCAGGTTTTGAAAAATTGGCTAACAATTTTAAAATCTTGCTGTCTGAACCAGAACTTAAGAGTACGGCTTGAACTTGGTCGACATTGATCCACCAATGTTAATGTTCTAAAAGACAAGTACAGAAATGACAGCCTTCTGTATGGACTAGCTGGCTTCATGGTTTGAAGGTGCAATAACACTATAAAAAAAAACACTCTGGTCCTAACACAATGAAGAGCACAAAGAGTCATCCATCTATTGTCCAAGCGATTTTCCTTGCTTTTTAGATCGAAGTCGTCCAAGGGTCACAGGCAGGTTGGTGTCTTTCTTTATGAGTCATTGGGAACACCCTGGACAACTCATCCAAGTTCACATTAGGCACCCTGCTGAGTTCCGCTCAATGTCTTCTTTCATCATCGGGAAAACCCCATTGAGTCTTTCAGTGACTTCTGAAAGAAGCTCCTGACATGATTTATAATTCATATAGGACACATACATACTGAGACAGATACCAAGTTAGATAGCTGAATATCGAGAGGACCTATTGAAGTTCTTTGCCCTGTGGGATATGACCAACAGAAGGGACATGGGAAAGGAAGGAACTTTAGCAAACAAGGGCACACTATCCCTGAACTCCTAAACTAATATGTTTTTCTGTTATTTATTGGTTCTTTTCAATAGCATGCAGCAACCCAACAGTGTCTCAGTGAAACCTCGGTGGAATTAAGAGGGAACGGATGCGACTGCCGCTTGATTTGTGACAAAGTGATCACCATTGTTAACAAGCTGAAGATCCCGGAGTTCCGCTCCCTCATTGGCTACATAAAAAATGCAACAGTCGCCGAGGTGTGTTGCACATGTTGCATGTTGTACGTAGTTATTTTCTGCTACTGATCTCTGCGAGCAGGAGCGGGAGAAGAACAGAGGAGGATTGAAAAACAGCCACGGGGGGTCCCGCCCTTCCCTGCCGAGAATGTTATGAACTTGTCTGGGAGACGGAGATGTAGGTCCCATGGCTAATACAATATTTATTATTCTCGTCGCTCCAGCTGTAGACACAAACAATGTATAATGGATCAAATATCTTTCCTAAACAAGCCTCTCATAACCTTCACCTCAAGGGTGCACGCTATCTGTTCCTTTTCGAGCACTTCCTTAATTGCGTGTGCATGTCGCCAGGCAGAAAGTTGGGGATCAAAACGGTCAAAAGGTCCTGGTTACCATTCCGCTGCGAATGCATTAATGCGGCAGTGAGTGAGAGCACATCTGACAACGGGCGCGTCTTGTCTTCCATTCCCACGTTTGCCTGGAGTAAGAGCACATCTTCAAAGGCATGGAGAGCTTGTTTTGAACTACAAGTAGGTTTGCCTTCTCCCTTTCTTTGTTCTACTAATCATCCCTTGGGCACACACCTTCCATAATAAAGGATGGAACAACAAGCCGTTATCTTGTGAGGAAACAGGAAAATAGATATCCCCAATGTGCATAATTTAGTGCTGCTCATTTTTATTTAGCAGTCATCCGAGGGAATCGGGCAGCCCGTCTTTAGGAAGGGGGAGACCGAGCCGGGGTTGGGTTTGAACGGGGTGTGGAGGGGACACAAAAAAGCCTCATTCTTTTGTATGTCTTTATTGTGTAGCACGACAGGTAAGCCAATTTTTGTTTTATGTTTGCCGTGCCAAACCATGACGCCGCATGTCATCATTAGTTACTAGAAACTTAAGCTGCCAGGCAGGAGCCGGGACGCCGCGAGATTTACCAGCGTAAATACAAAACACATCAAGTGATTTCATACTGCGGGAGCAGACGCCGTGCTTCCAGAAATCCGTGCAGATTCATTAGGCATGTTGTGGTGTTTTTAGCAGGCTGGCATGTTTCAGATAAGGATGCCCCAACATTTGTGTGTGTGTGTGTGTGTGGGTGTGGGTGTGTGCGTGTGTAGGAGAGAGAGAGAGATTAAGAACGAGAAAAGGAGTCACTACCAGTGCAAGTGATAGAGATTGAGTCAGACTTGGCTTACCTGTGGCAGACTGCTGCACATTGACTTACTGGGAGGGCAAAGCCGCCACGCTCAGCCGCTAAGCCACACACTAGCTGTCTCTCACATGTGCCCGCACACACTCACATTCAAACCTACACACACTCACTCCTCTCCCAAACTCCACACGCTGAAGACAGCTCCACAGCTGGGCAAAACAGCCCTGAGACATAAAGGAAGGAAAAAAAAAAAAAAAAAAACTACCTGAAACAAGACGCTGCACACATGATTCTGCTCTGACTTTTCACACTGTGTGTACAGAACATGTCTACATTTGGTGCACACACAGATGTGTGCCTTTTGCACAAGCTTCAACTGGCAAGAGGATGTGATTAAAAGGCATCTGCTAACATTAATTTAAAATGAACAAGATGAAAAATATCCTCCACAATGAAGTCTTCACACACACTGTGTGTATATATATATATATATATATATATATTTACACTCATATTTGGGAATGAGACGTCAGGGTCTTGAAGGATTTCAGAAAAAAATGCAAAAACCAGAATTAATATTTATTAATAACTACTACTGCTGAGACATTTTGATTACTTAATCGCATAACTAACTCTCTAAACATTTTGTACAACTAATTACTTTTTTTTAATACTCAGATTAGAGTTTCTGAAGAAGGATTTTTTTTGTTAGTGATTCTAATGCATCAACAAAGTGTTTTTAGTCAGAGGCTTCTTTAGAGCCGCTGTAATACTGACCTCAGCAGGAGATCATTCCTTCACATGGCCATCAGTATCTACAAAAGATATTTGAAGACATTTGTAGAAGTTGCAGCAACATTTCATTTCCGTAAGGGATTAATAAAGTATTTTTGAATATAATTAAATTTGAATTGAATTTTTATTTCTGGTGGTTCAATCTAAACATGTTCTTGTCGTTTTGAGAAAGAGAATTTGATGGTTCTTTCTTAAGTATAATTTAATTTGCTAAAAATCCTTTTATTTCATTTAATTTTACAGCGCTACAAGATTAAAGTGTTTGAAGTGCTTAATAACAGCGAGCTGAAGCTAAAAATTGGCCATCACATTGCATCTTGTTCAACACTTTGCCAACAACTAAATCACCCCCAAAAACTCTGCTTCTGAAAATTCCCTTTGCAAGAATGTCAATTTGCAAACTCACTTTCAATTGAACTCTCAATGTCAAGGCACTACCGTTTTGAGTTGTAAATAGTGACAGGATTCTAATAAACAATCTGCCATGCTTCACCCTTTGTTAATAACCAACTTTCAGCTGGTGTCAATCTTAATACAAAACCCCAATTATCCAGGCCCTTACTGGAGTGGAAAGAATTAGCTTTTCCATACTGGCTGAGTTAGAGGAGCCTCACTCCTCGGCTGGAGTGATGTGAAGAATGTTTTCCATTTGTTTCACTAAAGCTGTGTTGCTGCTTATTCACATGTATTCACATCTCTGTGGTTTGCCTCATCCTGAATTTTTCTGTATTCATGTGGGGGAGTTTGAGTGAAATTGGTGCTCTCATATGCAGGGTGCAACTTAAATTCAAATAATTCAAATGGCTGCATCACTGGAAGTGATTGTGTCAAAAAACAGCTGATTATTCAGGAATGTATTATTAAGAGGGGAATATTATGTATTGTTGAGGCACATAGTTCCATTTTATAGCACAATCAAGTAACTGTGTTGCCTTCAGCTGATATAAACATGATAAATACATAAAACGTAACTTAAAGTTATTTGACTTTGCAGTTTTGAAATTCACCTCTGTGTCATAAGACATTCAAAGTGTTAAATGTATTAAATGTATAAAAATTAAATGTATTTAATTTTTTTTAAATACATTTCTTAATATTGCAAGGTTTGACATTGTTGTATATGGTGCAAACCCCAAGAGTCGAGCCCTTAACGTGTTAAACAGAGTTGAAAACCTAAATAACAGATTTAAAACAGATACATTAGTTATTGAGCTCAGGTCCATTTATTCAATCGTTTAGCCCAGAAAGTGATTTTGATTTGAAAGAGGTTGCTCGTTTTGTCAGTCTATATAGTTTGATTAAAATGCAACTAATTGTGACTAATTAGAGACCCTGCAATTAAAAAAAAGTTTTTTAATCGAATCCCACCATAACCCTATGGTTACGACCAAAGCTAACTTCTATCTTAAATCTCAAAAATGTCAGAAAACTTGAAGCAAATGGTATTTTATAAACCCTAAAAAGATTGTCAAATTTGTATTAGATGGTTATTTATAGAGAAGCCATTCATTAGTTACACAGAAAATGCAGCTGTTGTGTTTGAAACAGAATGCAATCTGCAAGGCATTTCCAGCTCATATCGCTTGACCATCTGATAAACAAAAGCAGTGTAAAAGGAAAAAAAAAAAAAAATCAAAGAAATTTTACTGAGTTTCATTTTATAATTTAATTTTTCACTGCCTGCCTTACATTTCTGTGAGGTAATTAGCCTGAACAGAAACTCTTTTCAAGTTCTGTTCTCAGCAGATGTTCCACACAGGAAGATCATTGATGAAGCACCGCCTTCAACCTCCTTTTCCCATGTAAATATTCATCAGGTTCTGTGTAAATAAAAACTCAATGTGAAAATGTTGGCATTTTAACTACACAGCATGAATAGCTGTGTAGTTGAAAGTTGACTTAGCATAAGTCCCTTTGGGTTGTGGCCCCTGTCAGAATGGCTGTTGCAGGACCAACTAATCTGGATTTAT
The DNA here is from genome assembly GCF_000485575.1 of Poecilia formosa. Lineage (NCBI taxonomy): Eukaryota > Metazoa > Chordata > Actinopteri > Cyprinodontiformes > Poeciliidae > Poecilia > Poecilia formosa. The sequence continues at coordinate 1,786,124 of NW_006800058.1, read as the reverse complement.
TTTAAATAAGATAGTTAAAAGGCTTCATATTTATGAAAGATACCTATTGCAGGCAACTCTTCATAACCTTCTAACAGAACCTTACAAAACAAGTAGCAAGAATTAAAAAAAAAAAAGGTTTGGTCAATCATTCTTGTATGTAGACATCTAAATCAGCTGAACATTCTTCATGCTACATCCAACCCAACATCAGAATGGAGAGAAAGAGGAATTGAAGTGACATTAAACATAACAGAACCTCCTGCTGATCTACTGGGATTCACCGTCTCTAAGTTTCACAGCTAATGGCCAGAAACTAGAGAGAATATCTAGTGAGTGGCACTTGGGTAGATCAGAATGCCTGGTTGATTGAAAGGTTAGAAAAGAATGGACAGAGCTGTTTGGGTAGAGGTAACTGTAGCTCAAATAACTTGTTACAACTAAGGTATGTAGAATAATTTCAGTGATTGGATAACTTGTCCAAACCTAGACGCAGACAGCAGAAGACCACTCTAGGTGCCTCTCCTGTTAGAACGGGAAATTGAATGTCACACAGAAACACCAAAACTGGACAATATGCCTGGAAAAATGTTGGTCAAATTAGATGGTACAGTTAAAATTTGGGATAAATTTGGTGAAAGCATCTATTAATGGTGGAATGGTGCGAGGGGATACTTTGGTCCTCTGAGTACCAAATTAAAATGTGTAAATACCACAGCCTTCCTCAGTATTGTTGCTTATCACTTCAATCCCTTCGGCAACCACATCAATTAATCTACCAATTGCTAGGTGTAATAGGATAATACACCATGTCTCAAGAATCAAAATGGTTTCAATGAGTTCTCTGTTCCCCAACGGACTGCACAGTCAGTGCTGCAAAAGGTGGGTATGTAGGGAAAACCATGGATAGGGGCGCTGGGTCAGAGTGGGCGCCAAAACACTGACAGAAAAAATATTCCTCGTTGACAATTTATGTATTTAACTGCTGTTAGTGCATGAGTAAATGATATGATTGATAACGCCGCTGCTTCACCTGACCTTCACCCGTGGCTCCCTTACACACACAAAGGCGCTGCAGTGCTCGCCCCGTAGAGGACACAACGGACTGCAATTTTATTCATTTGTATTGTGTTGTCATGGTCATCGTGTGTGCAGCAGACAAAGCAGCTGTACGATGCTGTCCTGTCAATATGGACGTTGTTCTTTGATCAAGGACACTCACACAACTGCTGTACATCCTGAACATCTCCACTGATATAACACAGCCCAGGGTGCACAGAGGTTCTTTCCCACTATTTTGTTTTTTACAGCAGAGTTGATGAGACCATGAACGGGCCCCGCATAATTTCTTCAAGTGTTTTTAAAAATTACTTACAACACTTCTCAGTAAGTATGAATTAATGTGGAAAACTTTAAAAGAATTAGAGAGTATTATGAATAAGGACCCCTCTCTTCTAAATGAAGGCCATTTTTCCCTATTTAAGTATCAAATGCTGCATTCATGATGAACCCATTTCAATCACAGCCACATTCTTTGCTCTACAAACTGCTTTAATGACATTAATACAAAGAACACTGCTCTGCTTTCGGTGAGGACAAGTGCATCTGTGAGGGCTGTGCATGTGAATGACGGGCTTCATTTAGGTATGTGAAGAGGACATGGGCATTAGTTCTCTTAGCAAACTAAATATTGCAAAGCCACCACAGAAGATTCTCCTTGGATTAAATCCCAAAACACTGAATGCCAAGGCTTTTCCCCCATTTCTCTACTGCATTGTGACAGCAGATAAAGATTTCATGAAGGAGGCGAGATTTGGAAAGTGCCAATGTCACAAGAATCTTGCCAACTATTGGAATCATGAATACATAGCGCTGTCTCCTTTTATTAGCAAACAGACCGGTGAACAAATGGCTTCTATGGCATGCTGGATCATTTTTTTTAAAGATCAGGTGTAAATAATTAGCTCTTTTTAGCCAATGAGAAAGGGAAGATAAATGTCAGAGATTTTTCTCTCTACGCGACAGAAATAACATATATGACCTTGCTCGTTGTTGTAAAAGGGAGCAAAGGAAAGGACATTCTTTCCTTTGTCCAGAAACATAAGAGTATAAGGCTTTGGGCTGTTTACTGGCTTCCTGCCGTTGCCATTGCAAAGGTGCAGCTGCCTCCTGAGATATTCCACACATGACATTTATCCAGGGGAGGGCAGTGACAGATGCTTCAAAGCCGCTTTGTGGAAGGGCCAAGAAATGCCCCTCGTCACGTTAGATAAGGCTGCAGACTTATCTTATTAACCTAGGTGGGGCTGCTGCCGTGTTGAAAAGCACATAGCAGCGGCCAGCTCACACCTGCCTGGCCGGCGGGGAGCTGCCTCACAGCACACGGCGCCCTGACGAGGAAGGGAAATAAGACAGCGCGTGACAAAGACCGTCCATGTGAATCCGTGCGATCATGTGTTGACGCGGACAGCTTGCTTTGTACATCCTGAGTAATGTTTGGGAAAGCCTGGGAAGCTGCAATCCTGGAAGGGAAGAAAAGCATCATATGCTTGATGATGCAATCTTTACAGTGTGGAGAAACCACATGTTCTCACACACTTTTTTCCCCCACCTCCCTGTCTGAATCAGTCTGGACTTTTCCTGTCTCAGGTCAGTTTGATTTACCAAACTAATTTTTCTTTGCCATTAGACAGAATAATGACATTAATTATTCGGTGTCCCTGCCTCCAAACTGCTTTAGCTGAAGTTGTTTTTGATACATTGCTTAAGTGTTTCCACACATTCTTTCTTATGAAACACACCAGTGTCTCCTACAACGAGACGCACAAACAAGAAGCTGCCACTACCTCAATTCACAGTCGGGATAATGTTCTCAGAAATATCAGCTTACCCTTTCTTAACCAAAAACAACAATATCCATTATGGCCAAACCACAGAAAGCAGAACAAGCGTCAAAAATGGAAAGTCTTAGTCCTTGTACAGACTTGCTCTCTGCTGCAGTACAGCTCTTTCCTCACAGGCTAGCTAGCCTGGACACCAGTGACTGGAGACGAACATTAGGTTGCTTCTTCACCAATAGCACAACTGCAGAAAATTGGCAAATGTCAGCTTGTGGATACTGTGTGAAGTGTGTGAGCAGCACATACATGAGAATGATTGGCAGCATTAAGACCCTCCTCCTGGCTCTGATTGGTTTCTCCTAACTGGCTGTGATGTAATTCTAGAAATGACATTATGGCCACAAACAGGAGGCAGAAAAGCTCAATATTCCCATAGATTATCTGTCTCATTTTCTACCGATAGGACATAGTGACAGTTTTAATAAATATGAAAACAAATATATTTTTATAAAACATTCCCTACTGCAACTTTCTAACCTAATACAGGAATATAAACTTTTCTGAGCGTTCCCCAATTTATTTAGGAGACATAGGCAACTTAGATTGTGTGAAAAACCTGAGTTTATACAAGAAAAAAAAATCTCATTCTGTAATTTAGCATTTTTGATTCATTTTTGATTAACTTGCCAACCAAAAACTTAGTCTGCTCTAATGTCAGAGTGCAGGTCAGTCTGTTGTAAATGCTGCATAAACAGCACATGGACCTTTGAAAGCCTCCAAAGGTAAGTCAAACTATTCCACAAGCTGAAGAATAAAATCCTTGCAGTCTTAAAAATCTCCCATGTCAAAAATCTGAAAGTTTTTGGACTTATGAAATTTCGTCTGAAGGCTGAGAAAGTGATTTGCTGACACGTTTGTTATATCTATTATCAGCCTCAGAAAGGAAAAAAAAAACAACAACTATGTGCTCTACAAAACAACGAAAAAGCCGGCTTTGTAAGTATTTCTCTGACAGCTAAATAAAAAAATAAAAGGAAATCATACATCTGCTTCTCCTTGATTAATGCCGTGCAATAAACAGTGATTATTCTCTCAGGTTCCTCTGGGAAAGCCACGATGTGCTGCGAATGCACAATGCGGCGTGATTGATAACTGTGAATAGAAGCAAAGAAAGAAAACTAATCAAACAGCAAATAATGTTGTCTGTCTCCCTGATCTCCCTCATGCGCTCGCCTTCACGGCGCAGTCAGTACCTCTGAGGATCTGATGCATTTATTCAGCTACAAACCAACTCATTATCCACAGTAGCTCCTCCAAGCTTTTTGAAAATCAATTTCAAACAATTTCATTTCACAAACGACATCAGAGGTAGCGGCTGAGCGACGGAGCAAACCGGACACATTCAGAGACGAGTTGAGCTCCTGATGAACTTCATGCATTTCAGTTTATTGGTTGTTTGGACTTCCAGGTGCAAGGCTACAGGGCTCTGGAGAAGTATTCACATCCCTTAAACGTTTGCTCAAATGTTTTAATGTTGCAAATAAAAATTAAGTGTGTGGTAGGAATTTGTTAAAAAAAAAAAAAAAAAATTAACTTCAGTCAAAGTTAAAAGTCTTTACCAGATAAACTCAGTCACATTGGATGGAGAGTTGGAGAGTGTTTGTTTGGAAGTTTCTAAGTTTCGTCATAGATCCACAATTGGATTTAGGTCTGGACTTTGACTGGGTCGCCATCTCATTGATATTGTAGGATCAAAACAAATCCATAGTAGTTCTTCTTTAAGTTTCTCTCTGACCTGTCTGTTGTGTTCCTTGGTCTTCATGCTGTTTGTTTACTTCCCAAAACAGCTGCAGAGCCCAGAGACGGTATTCACACTCCTGGATGTTGCATCATTAATGTTGCTTTTACAAATCAAGCGTGATCAACAAAATGTGGCTTTTTTTGACTAAATACATACAAAAAAACTCCGTAAACACCAGTGTGACAACTGAATTTTCTAAAAATAATGTAAATGAAATAAAAAATATTTAACATAAAAGAAGTGACTGCATAAATATTTGCCTCCTTTAAGTCAGTATCCTTTAGCTGCAAACACAGCACTGAGTCTGTGTGGGTAGGTCCCAATCAGGATGCTCATCTGGACGCTGCCATTTTCAAGTTCTGCTACAAATTCATTGTCTGCTTGGGGTCTGGGCTTTGACTGGGCCACTCCAGAATATCCGTCTTGTTGTGGATGTTCTGTGTAGCTTTAGCTGGATGCGTCGGATTGTTTTCTCGTTTTCCAAAGCCGTAGTTCTCTTCTTAGGTTGAACTGAACTCCGTGAGATGTTCCCGACCTTAAATGTAACCCTACGCTAACCCTGCATCTTTTTACTTCTACTTTTCAATAACCTTCTCTCTGATTGGTTGGAGTGTTGTTGAGTTTTCCTGCTGTAATGGTAGCCAGGAGTGCTGATTCGTCAGTGAATGAACCTTCCAGACACAGGAGTCTTTGAGAAACACCATCTAACTGCACTCATGTGATCTCCATTGCACTCACTGTGAAACTGCTTGCACTTCTGTTGAATTAAGTCACTTTTAAAGAGGTGAACAGTTATGCAATCACTTATTTTATGGTAAACATTTTTATTTTAGAATTTAATAGAATATTAATTAATAGAATTTTAATTATTTTGAAGAAAAGGTTAAAGATCTTTAAGCTAGCTCCTTGAACACATTAGCGGTCCTCGCCCTTTTGTTTACTGTACCGCCATTTTGTTTACTTCTAGCACATCCACCATCTTGTCTTTTAGCTACCAAGTCCCTGCTCTGACCTCGTGTTATTTTGTCCACCATTTTCTCAGTAACATCGAGCACACCCATCTTGTCTGCCACCTTGTCTCTCAGCTAGCATAGCTTAGCCAAAACACAGATATTCTGTTTTTGTTACCAATTGTCTTTTTGCTTCAGTAGTTTTAGTTGAAAGTTACTGGTTTAGTGATAGTCATGTAAGCCAAAATAATTTCCATTCCACTTCAGTTATGGTTTGTTTTGATCCATCATATTAAATCCTAGAAAACCACATTAAAATGTGTGTTGTTGAGAAAATAAATTTGAAATAAGCTAGTTTTAAAACTTAACATGTCTTGATTCAAATGGCCTAATTGTGGTTTTGAAATTAGTAATGTATTCCGAGATAGCTCCTGGTTGGATGAGCAAAGATACGCCTTATTTGAATAAATTAAAGATAAGAATACGCCTTTTACTATAAAACTTTCTACACAGAAGTAGCAAATTAGATTTGCTCCTGCAACTCTCCAAAATGTCTTTGCACGTCTTTGCTTTTCTTTCTTTCTTTCTTTTCCAAGTCTGTCAGGTAAATGAATGTATGTCTCCGTTGTTCTGCAGTTTCTGCATAAACTTTCTGGTGTAAGTTTATGCATTGTCTTATATTGGATTAAACTCTGTAATTCTGTGACGTCAACACGCATTGTTGTTTTCCTTGTGGCCACACATGGCTCGCCGAGAGGACCTGGGATCCAGAGGAAGAGAGAGCCAAACTTTTTTCCAAAGTTAACCAATTTAGAAATTTTCTTCCTTAACAGTGTTCATACAACGACAAAATGTCAAGAATTTCAAACAGCATGAGTCCTTTTGCAAGGACTGGAATAAGAGTCACAAATCTATTATGTCATCCGCAAAAATCTGCTTCCCATTTATTTTGTGGTTTAATGCCCAATTAAGATTCTGGGCTGGAATATCTAAGGTTGTTGAAAAGCACATGATTTGCTTTTGAAGTGAGCAGTCCCAAATGTCCTTTCTGTGACATCTCAAAAAAATGGTGACTGATGATTTTCAGGTTGAGCTAGCAAAAAAAAGCCTCAAACCCCCAAAGACACAATCTGTGACCTGTTAAATCTGATTAATATTCAACAGTAAATGTGCCTTGGGAAAATAATTTGAGATGAATATTGACAGGGTTTTTCTAGGAGAGGTCATGAAAATGTCTAATTTTCTGTCTCATTTAACCATTCCTCTCTTTTGAAATGCGCCAACTGTGAGCATTTTTATGACTTTATTCTCTCATACAGTTGTGGAGGAATTTGGGCCAAACGGTTCAAAACATGACTTCAGTTCATTTATATCTGGGAGATTCAGCACAATTCTCAAATGAATCTGTCACAGCATTTTGATCAAGGTGATGCCTGAATGGGTCTTTTATTATTATTATTTTTTAAAGACTTTCACACCAGACCTGCTAAGTCCATTTTAATCAAACTCTAGTCTGTCTGTCTGGTTTATCTGAGGAGAAGCAAACTGCAGACGTGTCCTGTGAGGATAAGTAGGGTAAGTTCTGTAACTCATCCTACTTATCAGGTGAGTTACAAAGACAATAAAAGTGGTGAAAAAAGAAGAAAACCTGACAGAAGCAGGTTTAGTTATTTAGAAGAGTGTAGAGTTATCTTGCTGTTGTTGCTAGCTAGTGGAACAAAAAGCCACTAGCTAGCCTAGCTGTTAAATTATTAGCCCTACTAGTTCCAACTTTACTTAACTTGTTTGGTTGCTTATGTCTTTCTTGTTCAATGGGTTTTACCAGTACATTTTTTTCTACATTTTCACTTTGTTAGTTAACATCTGTCCCGCACAATTATGTTAGCCCATATCTAGAACAAACTTAGAAAGTGCCATCTATTTAACATGAACAACTGGAACAAACATTAAGTTTCATACTAATAGAATCAAACATGGAGAACCAACATCTAGTTTTATCAGAACAAGAATCCAGAGAAACCCGTACTAGTTTATATGGACTACTTATTGTTATTCTTATTAAGCATAGGGAACCAATATGTGGTTATACTTTTACCTTTTTGTCTCTCTTTTGGTTTGTTGTTTTCTTTGCATTTCCTTCTAATTGATGTAAAGCACTTTGAACTGCCTTGTTGCTGAAAATGTGTTATATAAATAAAACTACCTTACCTAGCTTAGCTCTTTGCTAACATCTGTTACCAGGTATGGAAAGTAACTAGTTCCATTTACTCCGGTTACTTTAAGTTCAGTTTGTGGCAGTAAATAAAATCTCGTCTTGGGTGCCAACGTGGCCGGGGCTGGGCTAGCATTGTATTCGTGAGATCCCACACGGAGACAGAGGGTAGATGGGAGGGGAAAAGGAGACGGAAAGAGCAATTTGTACTTCTCCGCCCACAGCGCTGCCAGCTCGGTGATGTGGAGGTCAGTGTGTGACTAACCTACGAGCTGTGGCCGGGCTGCCCTTTCTGTCTCACTGCACCTGTTTCACCACATTAAACACTTCACATGTTCCTCAGGGTCCCGGCTCCACGGCGGCCTCAGAAACACGCTTAAGCATATGCAGAAACACTCGGTCTCAGAAAAACCCAAGATGAATCCAGGACTGCTGTAAAACTGGGCAGGAATGGAGGTCGGCCAGAACAAAGATGATTTATTGAGTAAAGGTTATTCTGTCTCCAAGATGCTAATTGTTCTGTCAAGAATATTCATCTGTTTGGAGTCGGAAAGGCCAAGCATTCATTTTGTTTGCTTCTTCTTTCTTGCAGCGTATTACAGAAGTTACTCTATGTGAATACGGCATTGCCTTAAATTTTGTGAATGTAAAGTTTTATGTATTTCAGTAAGAATTTGAGCCTAAAAATAGGTTACAAATTTACCAAGAGAAACTAACTCCAGTTAAATAAAATCACAATTTTTCAACTTCAGACATTGTACTCTATAGTTTAGTAATTAAAAATGAGAAACTAGGGGTCATTTGATAATTTCAAAGTACAAACTTTTTTTTTAAAAGGAAGGCATTTTTGCTTTGTAGTTTGAAATGAATGAGCAAAAATTGAAATTAGCTTTGATTAAAAAAAATTCAACCACAGTGACATAAAAAAGCTTATGTTCGTATTATTTTTGATTTACAACAGAGCAAACATTTACATCTCTGCTCACCCATTTACAAAAGACAAGAACATCAGTTATTTAATATTTAAAGTTATTTTTTTGCTTAAAAGAATAATCAAATACTTTGTTTCCTAGATGTTTCTGATGAAAACATCTGCTATCAACTTTTGCATTGATCATGATATTAGAAAAAGAAAAACAGCTACTTTCTCTTTTTTTTTTTTTTTTTTTTTTTTATCAGAGCATCAATCTTGTGACCCACTTTCTCTGGGAATTCTTTTGAAATAAAAATGTCTAAAGAAAATGTTAATATAAGCTACTGTAATTTTGAATTCCTTGTTCCAGTAGAATAATAAACTGACAAAACAAGCAGAGAAAAAGAATCCGGCCCAACAGGAAGACCCCACGCTGTGATGTTTTTTTAGACAAACTTTATGCCCGTATTTTGGCACATGAAGATTAGCAAGATTGGAATTTTTCTTTTCTTTTTCCCTAGTTTTTGTTTCTCTTTTTTACACAACTGCTGCCTCTTGCCCTTCAAGAGCTGATTAATTAAAATCTTTTTCTGTGATAAAATGCATATTTTTAAAGGCTTTCTTTTTTGTTTCCAACTCGTGAAAAAGCACACCTGATAAGGCATCAGAACATTGTTTTTTACTGGCCAAGGCTAAAAAAAAGGAAAAAGAGAAATGATGAAGAGCCTTTTCACCTGCTGATTGGTGTTAAGGTCACGAGAGGAAGATTAATTTTTGGCCAGGCGTTTAATCATCATTATTTGACCCTGCTTTCAGGATTTCCATATATTTGGGAAACTGTTCATTTTTTTTAAGACAGTCTTTTCACTTTAGACTTTCTCCTTCCACTGCTACAGAATGGTCCCCTAATGGTCGGCAATCAGCAAAGTAGGAGAAGCGTTCACTGTCGTTAACCCTTCTAAACCGGAACGTGTCTCTACAAAAACAGTCTGACTAACTGAACTGGTTCAGTGAGGACTCTAAAGACCAGATATTGTCTTGGACTGAAACAAAGCTAGATTTTGGAGTCAAGATTTCAGATTCTCAGTTCTGCTGTCAGGAAACTTAAAAAATATTTTTTTAAAGATTAAATCATGTCTGTCATTGTATTTGTGTAGTAAACAGATAAACTTAGACAATAGATTTTGCAATTTGATCTGTCATTGTGTGTTTTCACATCCGCTTGGATTTCAAAGGATGCAACTTTCCAATTTTCTTGTTAATGAATCCAATGAATAAACATTTCTCTTTCACGTTTCTGAAAGAGTCACTCTGCGGTGTCACTGATATTTTATTCATCATTTTCTGATTTATACTGATGCTATTGTTCCCACAATACAGTGGACGTATTCATCGCCCTGTGCCTTTTTCAATGTTTTTGTAATGTTTCAACAAAGTTCAATATATTTCACTGGGATCTTCCATGATGGACAAAATTGCACTTTGCTTTGATGCTCAAGAAAAACATCAAAATGTGTGGCAGAAACCTAACTGAGCATCTTTCATTCACAAAGTCTGAGCAAGACGAGTCAAAGCGTTGGGTGTCCTTTGCTTCTGTTTGGAAATAGCTTTAAGAGTAAGACATAAGGTGTCTTGGGTTTGGCAGCCGACTGTTTGGGGGGCCGGGCTGGAATAAATGGCTCTCAGTGGGAACAGTAGGTTGGTCCCTTTGCCACAGGCTGGCTCTCAGTTAGAGACAGCTCTGTCAGAGTGTGTGGCCAGTAATGAGGGCCACACAGCCACAGCGCTCACACTTACACCGTTAAGTCTTAAGGTTAAATGATATGACGGTCTCTAACTAAGTCTCTCTTTTTTTTCCCTTAAAGGTCAGCTGAATATTTTATTGTCAGCCAGGCTTGACAGTGTATTGAAATGGTAATGTTAATACCACTACAGGACAGCCTCAGTAAGGGAGGTCTATGGAAAGGTCAGCCAGTCTCCCAACAACTTCCCCTCTCACACACATACACTTTCATAACAAGTAAACCCTCGTTTTGACTCAGACACGTGCGGCAGGAGCATAACAACACATTAAATCACGCCGGTGTAACTGCCTGCACTTTCATCACTTTGGCCCTTTTCTTTTCTAACTTACTCCATGTTACACTCCAATCCCCAGTTTCATTTCGCACCATCATTAGAGCTCAAGACAATTTCCTAGCCGGAGTCCCGCTCACGGACGTGGAATGAAAATCACTGTGTGATTGCAGCGAAGGATGTGAGCTGAAGGGTAATATCTGGAGTTGTGACAAGTTAAGGCACATTTCTGCTTTAATGCGGGAGGCTGGTCGGCGAAAAGTGACCCTGAAAGCCACATTTCATTGTCGAGGGAATTTTTCTTAGAGCAAACGTGTTGCAAACACAGAAATGACTTAGAGGAATTTCTGCAGCGTTCTGTCATCTCTGCAGTAATTGGCCGAGTTTGTATCAGCAAATTTTCTCAGATGGGAAAAAGGACATAGAAGTTAATAATGAAAAGGGGGATGTTTTGTTCAATAATCTTGAATAAACAATATCAATTTTACAGTGAGATTCCTTATTTTCACTTTCAGATGTTTTGCTGCCGTCTCACAAACTTCTGCTCAAAAACTCTAAAAAGTTCTGTTTGCTTCCAAATTGGCCCAAAAACATGACTTTGGTGTCATATTTCACACTTTTTGAATAAATACTTCTTGCTACATTTCAAATCTTCTTGATTGCCTGAACTCTCTGAACACAGCAGGCAAGAACCCAAAGAAGGCAGTGATGTCAACCTGAAGGGTTTCATACAGGGGGAGCGACAAACGAGATCCAAAGGCGAAAGTTTTCCGCCACTCGAGGTGAACTCAACACATGGAACATGATTGTGATAGCAGTGACAAAAGTTCCTTGCCAGCCGTTGTGCGTACAACTTACATGTACAAGCTACAAATTTCACATAGATAAATTTCACTGGTCACTTGGCTGAAGGAAGGAAAGCGATTGTTGCCTCATTTCCCAACTTCCATAGGAAATTAATAGTGAGAGCAACGTTGCCTCCTGTGTGTCGAGCCCATAGCTTCTATTCCCTTTTGCTAGCTAGAATAGTAACCAGTTAGCACTTCTATCAAATGCACAATCATTAAATCTGAGAACAGAAATATACTTTTGAAGCAAACACAATATTTTTCAGTCAAAGTTTTAAGTGAGGGTAGCATGACTATTCCATGTCTATGTTAATATCCGTTTATCAGTTGTAAATGTGTTTTTTTTTTTGGTTGGGGTGGGGGAGGTTTGTTGAAGAAACATTTAAGGATTAGTAGTAAAAAAAAAAAAAAAAAAATTTCCCCCACCTACCCAGTTCCATTCCATAAAGTGGTTCTGTTTGTCTAGCACCAGTTCTTTCAGAAATTTTCACGCTCTGCCTCTGAAAAACTAACTCTACCTTGGTTCCAACTGTGAGCTGGACAAGATTAAAGAAGCACTTTCATCAGGAGATGGACTCACGGTTATTAAGATCAAAGATCAACTATAAAAAAACAGTAGCATTAATAAATAGATCAGACTAATAAAGTAAAGCAAGCCAGCCATTTTTTCTTTTCAAACTCTAATTTCATATCCCCGATGACTCAACGCTCTGCATAAAGCTGTGCTTTTATCTGCTATTTTCTGCTGAATCTATAAACAACATTGAATTAAGCTGGTGTTATCGAAGCATCTGCTTGTATAGATCCTGAGGTAAATAATGGGATTTGTGTGATAAATTATCTTCTTGCACTATGATCCTCCTCAAATATTTGGAATAAAACAGACAAGGCAATGTGTTCTTTGAGCCTAGCACCAACCAGGGTGGGTGCTAAGCTCAAATTCAGTGCAACAATCCTAAAGTAACATAACTCCTTAATACATGCCCTGTTCATCATTTATTGGGTAAAGCTAGCTTTGAATTAACCTGTTTTTCTTTAACATTTTTCAACAGCAACCCAACAAAATTATGTGACAATCACACGCGAGTATTTTTTTTCTCTCATTTTTTTTCTGTATAATTTGATTTTACATGATTATTAGTTGTTTGTTCAGCCAGTTTTTTCAACCCATCACCAAACAGGACTGCAAGTCGCAGCAGAAAATCACCCCGATGAAGACCAAGTTTGGTCTCCATGTGCTGATCAGTATTGATTTTTTTTATGGCAATATAAAAGGGACATTTTGACTGCTCCACAGTGTACCTCTGGTCATTTTTATGGCCATTTGCTCTGTTCACCCTCTTATTTTTTTTACCAAAAGCAAGAAACCTCATGCATGACCTACTAAGTTTTGGCTCCGCTCTTGAGAACTTACATCTGCACTAATTGAACAAGAAAGTCAGAAGACAATTGCAACAGAATTTGACAGCAACTTCATATTTCATATCAATATTGTGTACCTACTACCTGTATATCAAAATCAGAGTCAATCTAAAACTTGGAGAAAGGATTTATGTTTGACTTTTTAAGAGAAAGGATTTATTTATTTACTTAGTTTAGCTTAATTAAAAAATAAGCAGTAAGTTCAACTCATTTTAATATCTAAAGTAAAAACTAATTTTGATGCACCAGCATGTGCTTTTGAGTGAAGCCGTTGACTAGACGTGGTCTTGTTAACTATGAAATGAAAGGGAATACAGAATGTGTGCTTATTAAAAGATGAATACTTTGTTGTGTACCAAACATTTTCCATTTTAAGAAGTAAAAAAAAAAAGAAAAAAAAAAAGATTTTGTCAGTAATAATTTTGTCATAATTAAAATGAACAAGTCTCTTTCTGTATTAACTGCCTGTGCTGGGCAAGATCATGAATTGCTGTGCTGGGGATGGAAAGAAAAAAAAAAAAAAGATTCAGTCCATGGTCGCAAATCCACACTTTGGGCACCATTTCTTTACACTTAATCCGCTACAATGAAAAGATGAAAATTTGCTGATGGGGATGACACAGTGTCCTGTTTTTGTGGCTAAGAGGAAGGATTTTTGGTTTCATAATTCATCATCTCCAAAAACCAACTCAACTCTGGGACTACATTCAGGGATTCTTCAGTTTGAAGTCATTCCATTTGGTGAGCTGCTCAGATTTGCGGGGGATTTGTAAGTCACAAAACAATCTTAGAGCAGAATTATTCTCCAGCCACTCCATATTTATGTCTCTGTATTAATTCCAACAAACTTCCAATCATGATCCAGCCGTTCTGTGTACCCCAAACAGGAATGTAGAAACTATTTCTGTATTAGCTCTTAGTTTGGCTGCACAACCAGCACAATAATTAACTTTGGCAACTCTAATTTAATTAAGAGAGCTAGAAAGTTTGGCTAAAAACCTTCCAGATAAAAATGAATATAACATCAGCAGTACAGCAACGCAGTATTACGAAAAGAAACGTGTAAATATGAGTAAGATGTTCGAGAAGCAAAGTTATTCTTAGACAAAACACATAAAGCTATCATTTGACTTCTGATAAGAACTTCTGAGCTTTATGATGGCGACTCATTGTACAACCAAAACTGCTACTACCAAGTCATAAAATAACTCCATTCTGAAAAATGATTCTAGGTATAACCATATGTACAGCTCAGGATGTTTGAAATATGACACTGTTAAATGATTATGGGTAAATATATCACCTGCACTACATAAAACTCTTGGAAACTTCAGTTAGTATAAATCTAGATAAGTTGATCCAGGAAGCTAAAGCTAACAGTTAGTCCATCTACAGTCTAATCAAGGGGTGGGCAATCCTGGTCATCAAGGGCCTGGTCATCAAGGGCCTGGCCATCAAGGGCCGGTCTTCTGCAACTCTTGGATGTCTCTCTGGTCCAACACACTTGAATCCAACAGCTGAATCACCTCCTAAGTTCAGTCATGTTCTCCAGAGTCCAGCTAATGACCTCATTATTTGACTCGGGTGTGTTGAAGTTAATGTTGATTTATACAAAATGAACGGTAAAAGGGTTATCATCATGACAGATAATTTCTGCTCCTCATCTCAAAAGTCCAGAAATGTTACTTCAATAGGTCAAGCCTCAACACTTGACCTATTGAATTAGTTTTGTTTTTTTAAGTCATGTTATTTTTTAGGCTACAAACGCCTTTATTGAGCAGGAAACAGGGAGAAGACAGCAAATGAAACAACGCCCAGCCACTCAACACCCAGGATTAGTGGATTTTTTGTAGAATATGTAAAATATTTTAGAACAAGATCACAGTTTTTGCTTGGAATAGGTGTAATCCAGTCACTTATATTTTAATGCACACTGGTGTCAGTTCTTACAAGCTCTTCTTTTTCCACCCTTTCAATAAATGTAAATTTATTCATAATTCATATTGGATTTGAGATGTGTGTTCAATTTCAGTTTTATGCCTCTCCGGTCTTAGGTGTTCCTAAAAGTAAAAATCAAGGGTTTTTTCCCCACAAAATGTTTTATCTAGATATTTTTTCTCTTTCCTTTTATTTTTTTAATAGAGTGGTTGCTTAAGTGTACCTGTTCTACTACTAACCATCCATCCATCCAATTCTGTTCATTTACACAGTACAAATTCACAAGGCTCTTTTCAAAAAACGTGATTTCAATCCAATCATACAGACATTCCAATTGATTGTAGCCAAAAGAAATGCAGTCAAGTTCAGTTTATTATTCAATTGGTTTAAAAGGTTATCTATTTAAGGAAACTCAGCAGATTACGTCGAGTCGTTGCCTTGTAGCGTCACTCCTGGACGAGAACACAACGGTCAACGATCGCTTTTGTTGTGTCGTACTTTGCAGCATTCTTTCATACCGAGCGTGCTGTGTAACGCATCTGGAAATAAAAATGTTGCAAATGATTGAAAAGATGAAATAAATATTAAAACTACTATAACAAGCACTGGTCCAGTCGAGCTAAAGGTTCCTTCTACCAGAATCCACGGGGTTCCCATAGGATGACTCAGTGGGTAGAAGCCCTTTTGGTGAGCGGGGGACCTTTCACCGTTGACGTTTGACAGCATTTATGCTAAAGAAAAATTCTGCAGAAGAATAAAACATTCTCTAAATTTTCAATTTCTGCCCAAGCTGCTGCTGTATTGCTTGGGACATACAATATTTCCTCTTTAATGTGAGCTATGGGGAAGATAAATAAACAGCAGACAGTCATTGTTTGGTCAATAGGCAGGGAATCATTAAACTTTTATGGCCATGTTTTAATCCCCTTGAAAATTGCAGATTTCACCCACTCAAAACGTACACACACACACACACACACACACACACACACACACACACTCCATCCCTCACCTCCCTCCATTTGATTTTGTCTGGGGTCAGCAAAGCTTCCTTTGCTCTCTTCCTCATGGATGCGTTCCAGGCTGAGTTTTCACATATGCTAGGTGGTGGGGAAAGTTGCTGACGCTCGTGTAACAATGTGGAGCCCCGTAGAGCACATCTGTGATTCCAGCCCTCAATGAGACCATGCTGAGCAGCAGAAATTAACCTACTCTTATACACACTGGTGGAAGGCTAGATTTAGAAGTCTATTTTTCATGAATACCACCAAGCTTATTCTTTCTTTGGCTCCACAAACAGGAAGATGCATTTGTGTAAAACTTTAGGGCTGCAGAAGGAAATCTGGAGAGATACTCCCTCGCTCAGCGACGCAGTGGGATTTACTTTATCCAGCCACGTTGAAATGTGCTACAAACATGCCAGGTCAGCGAATATCTGAAGTAAAGCAGTCAATAATTGCCCGAGTCACAAAGCAAGGCCGTGATTACGTTTTCACTGCATCTTTTCATGTCGATGATGCTTTAATGTGTCTAAGGAAAACAAAGACCATCTGGAGGGGGACGCATTATTCATAAAGTTTAATATCATGGCATTATGGCTCCTTAATGTCTTTATAGGGTGATTTGGCCTATTTTGTAAAAGTACACCAGTCATAAAATTGAAAACACATCCAATGTTAATATAATTATTTTAAGAAAATCAGTTGTGGCACAGTTTGTGGCACCACTGGCAAAAATGCATTAAAAAATATCTATGAAATTCATTTGTACTTTTTTTTTTTTAAGTTGAATGATGACTTTCTGTTTTCAATGATTTAAATATAATGCTCTTATCTAAAACCCATATTTGTGCTCTCTTAGTTATTTAGCATTGATAATAATAATTAAAAAAAATTACTTTGTCAAACTTTTGTGATACGCTTTAGACAGCTCAGGTTCAGACTGAGCTTTTAGGTAAATACTTTGGGTTGTTTTTTTGTGCAACAAAATATGAAAAATGTGGCAAAAGAATTGGGTTATCAAGATGATGAAATTGGCCAACAAAACGAGTATCAAATTATATCGGTCTGCATCTCAAGACTCTGATGTAAGAACTTCACTCCAGCAATTCTATCGAGTACAGCTTGTGTCCCACATCGCACACTGATTAATAATAAATGGGTCAGTTGTCCCCATACCCATTGCTGTTGACTGTTCTCTGTACGAGTTAAATCACTTGATCAAGCCTTTCTGACATTCCACACTACAAAACAAGCAACAAAACTATCCATGATTTATGCTCATATATCGCATCAGTCCATTATTTGCCTTTCTGTATGCTTCACCCTGTTAGGATGTTATAGAAGACTACGGACCAACTGGGGGAATACACAAGCTACTTACCACAGGGATACCAATAATTATGCCGCTTCTAACTTTAAGATTATTACTTCTGAACTTTTGTCTTTCAAGTCTCACAGGTTGAAGTTTTCTAAAACTGTGCTACTGCAAAAAACGAATAACTTTTTCTGAAACCTTTTTTATATATTCACAAGAGTTCCAGTAACTGTTGCCATTATTGTTCAATAAAAAATGTTTTGCTAACATTCCAAAAAAACCTTGAGATTCCCTTCATTTTATACATTACCAATTCTGGACTTGCGTGCATTCGAGCCTTCGACGTAGCTCTGCAGCAGCATTTGTTGCCCTTGCTTTGAGCTGATGCAAACAATAAGAGTGCCACAAAAGTACACAGCATAATTTTCATTCAAAGTGACAAGCTTAGTCTACAGCAACAATTCTTTCCAGAAACTCACACGATTCGCAGACTGTGACGTGCCACACAGGGCAACAAGTCACACACACACACACACACACACACACACACACACACACACAAAAACAGAACTCGCTGACCAGTCTGCAAGACAGCTGGCGGCTCACTCTTCAGTCCTGCTGCATGGGCTGACATCTGCCGTCCAGTCAGAAATAATGAACTAGTCTAATTGTCTCATTAAGTCGCGACTGTCAGAAATTGTTGTCCAACACAGCCTGCAGAAAGCAGTGCATCGTCATCACTTCTTGTCACATCATGTTGTGATTGTTTACGGGAACGTCGTCCCAGATAAAATGGTAGTT
The DNA here is from genome assembly GCF_000485575.1 of Poecilia formosa. Lineage (NCBI taxonomy): Eukaryota > Metazoa > Chordata > Actinopteri > Cyprinodontiformes > Poeciliidae > Poecilia > Poecilia formosa. The sequence goes on along the minus strand of NW_006800058.1, from coordinate 1,768,028 downwards.
ACTGGAGATAACTCTGGTTCTGCATATGTTCATTTAAAGGCACATCCATATTGCTAGATATTAATAAAAAAATATTAGGCATCCAAAAATGGTGTTGGAAATGACATGAAACATCATTTGACTTTATGACAATGAGAACATTATCTAATGACATGGATGGCAGGGTTGGCAGTATGAGTATACTGGTGATCTGATAAGAGTAATGGTGGCAGCCCTTTGGGTGTGGATACAAGTTAAATTTTGAGAATCCCACAAGATTTATATTCTCTTCTACAAGTCAATCGTGAGTTGTTGTGAAAATTACCAGATCAGTACTGGGATGGAGATGAATTGTGATGCAATCACATAATTGTTACATCTGGAAATAAAACCAAAGGACCTAACTGGCCAAAGGGAGGTTTCATCATGACAGTACACAGACTCTTGTGTTGTGTATGGAACCAGTATGTTCTTGTTGAAAGATTGTAGCAGACTCCTTCGAAGACGTGTAAGAAATATGTGGACACAGGTTGACAGTAACCATGTCTCCATCGGGGTTTTTTATGCATCGTTTGAAGTGTCGCATTAGAGAAGGTGTTGGAAATTTAAAAAAAAAAAAAGTTTTAGCACTGGGTTGACTTGGTTTATGGGTTTTCCAAAAACAAAAGTGTTAATGCGCCAAAGGGGGAACTCAAACACATTTTCAGATTAAGTTATTAAGTAGCAAACTTTCCCAGTCCTGACCTCCAGCATGGAGGGGAGCACCGACAGCCTGGAGTGGCCAGCAGGAGGGATGAGTGATGGAATGCTCCCATCCACTGGTGGGTTTGTACCTTTTCAGAGGCACAAAACTCTAAATCCAAACCTCTAACTCAGGGGGAAAAATTCTCCATCTCTCTGAGATGCTTGGCCAATGTAGTTTGCAGCATCTACACCTTCTTTATCAAGGCCATACGTAGCATCAACATCTGACAAAATCATGCTTTGCTTACTCTGGTTGATTTGCTCCAAACTAGTGGATGGAAACTAACCAACATGCCTAATTCACCACCACCCCGCCCCCCACCCATATGGAACATATTGGCAAAGCACTATACCCCATCGAAGCAAGTCATTTTGATGCAGGGTGATGTCAGTGAATGTCTTCACAACAAGGGGGAAGTTTGGTCTTTCTGCAGTTGTACATGTAATGGTCATCTGTAGTCATGCAGAACTGAAATTCTCTGAATTCCTTACCAGTCCATGCCTTTCAACTAGGGTACAGCTGTGAATTCAGCTCTCTCTTTACTGTTGTTGAAGACAACCTATTAGCGGCATAGAGATTCCTGTCTGACTCACTGAAGTCGTCAAGCATTGGTGTGAGGATAATGGTGTTCAAAGACAGTCCTCAGCAGCCGGTGCCCTGAGTGTTTCAGGTGTCATAATCACCTAAGGAGTGCTTAATTAGTCAGCCTCTGCAGATCTTGATGACGTACTGAGAAGGTGAGTCATGTATTTGAATCAGATGTGTTGGAGCAGGGAAAGATCTAAAACATGTAAAAGTGTGGCCCTCAAAGACTGGAGTTGGGCATGCCTGGTGAAAGGTGACTCTCACCTTTATTTCTTGGGTTTCCAACCAAACAGTTGGGTTTTCGATAGCGATGTATGCAAACCTAGACGAAGCAAAGAGTAGAAAAAAAGATTGGATTCTACCAGGTAAACTACACAGTAGATAGAAATCCTTGACACCACATACATACTCAGGGTTTTATGGAAGCTTTTCGACTTTAATTTCTAGGTCAAAGGACTTAAAATTGATCACAGTATAGAACCAATATGGGGTTCTTGTCCAAGGACAGAGGCCTAAAGGTGCCCTGGAGTTTGTTACCAGCAGCATTGCAGGGACAAGGTGTTTTACAATGTGTTTGGACGTAATTTATCATCCCCACTTGTATGTAGGAATGTGCCTACCATTTTAAATACTGAACTTTAGTGCAGACAAAAATAGCCAAGGACACATTCACATTTTAATATGAGAATATTTGGCTTTAGCAGTCAAATATTTTTATTTATGAATACATTCTCATCTGTGTAACTAAATGTGCTCCTGAATCCGGTAAACGTGGCGCCCAAAAGTTCCTCCACACCAGCACTGTGGCCACACATATTCAGATCAATAAGACAAATAGGGCCAGCCTGAAAACAATGAGATTGCCGCCCAAGAACTCCATGAACCTATTTATAACCAAGGCTTTGTCCATCGGAATAATGATCCCACAGCAAGGCTGAGACATCTCCCCAGGCTGGGATCCATATCCGTGTTAAGGCTGCCATTGCTGCAGCCAAACACATGCCAGGAGCAGGAAAATAACCCCCGGCAGGGGCTTTTGTAGTGTCTTACACATTATTCAAACATGCGCGGTGGGTTTCATCAATCTTCAGAGTGCCGCAAAGGTTACTGGTTCCTTCAAAACTCCAAAAACCTTGACTTCATCAAATCTGATAAGCTTTTATCTTCGAGTATGTTGCAGATAGGATCAGAGTCGACGGGGACGTGGTTATTACAGGAATAAATTCCACATATCTAATTCATGGAGGCTAAGCAAAGTAAAAAAGAAAATACACTTCAGAGGAATAGTTCGACATAAGTGTTTCATTTATGCGCGGAGTAATGTGGTTTTCTGGGAAGACGAGGCACTTAAATATTAGTAAATTCGATAGATGGTCTCATCTACTGTGGTCTCTATGAGAAACCAAACACGGAAAATTGAATTATATACTGTTGGTTTTGTCTTTATTTCCATAATGTAGACCTTTAATGGAATTACTTCACTAAGAGCAGAATTTTCATTTATCATTTGAAATTCAGATGGGTGCATCATGGGGAAAGTTGCTGACAAAATTGAAACACATAAAAGTGAAACACAAGGCTGTTTCAGCCCATTTAATTAGAGGCGGCAGAGGAGGACAGGAAGAGAGCGGGCCCATAAAGACGTACAGCGTTCCCACAGAACAATATTAATAATTACTAGGGAGGGGAGGGGGTTCTTCCAAACAGTGGTGTGGAAGATTAAGGCTAAATGCTTGGCTTGATTACTATTATGTCTGTATTTTTCTTATAGGGACAAATACAGGGTGACAGACAGAGCTATTGGATTTATAATGCATCACACTAATATACTCACACAGCCCGATCATTGAAGCCACGGCCAAAGCTCTGACATATCGATCAAACAAGGATAACTCAGGGTTAATGTGTCTTTTTCCTCCTCACCCTGCTCTGTATGGATAGCTGGTATGATGTTTAACTTGCTGCAAATGAGTTTCTTTCATTTCCTCAGAGGCCATACTGCAAACAAGATTTAAACAGTATTTATGTTGCCGAAGAGACCGTCGAGGGATGCATTGATGGTATCTTTACAGCCTGTTTCGTTTTAATTTGAAGAAAGGATTTCTACAAAGTTTATGTCGCACAGTGCTTTACCAAAGTGTTTACACGCCTTGAACTTTTCATCATATTTAATCAAATTACAAAGGAGATCGACCGACGGGAGCCGGCACATCATTGTGAAGTGGCTGGTAAATGGAATATGGTTTACAAAAGTTATTAGGTACAAGTGGGTTTCTGCCTGTTTGTCCAGCGAAACGATGGGAGAACGCAGACACGACGGAGACAGGTGAACAGTGGTGAGGCGATTCCATATGGAAAACATGAGCAGTTTACAGATTTGACACTAATACCAGAAAAAGGGCCTGAGAGAGAGAAACAAGAATACAGCAACGGTCCATGACCATGTAAACCTGGTGAGTACAATCAACAGAACAAATGGCAGCTGAAAGGAGCCAAGGAGAGATAAATAATAAAACGCAGGATGATCATTGAAGAGGCTGAATCAAAAGGACATAAAGATCTACTAAAAAAAACTCTAAACAGAGAACAAAACACAAGAAAGAACTTTGAATCTCAAATGAAATATCAATAATGGACAAATCTCAAAAAATACAAAAATACAAGGACAAGTTGTACCCAAAAACACAAATACTTCTGGATCACAACACACAGACACTTCTGATTTTATAAAAGTAAAACCACTCATGAGCTTTGATCATCACTATAGTTCTGGTTGTGTTTTTAGTTTTGTTGTCCAGATGGAAGGTGAACCTCTTCCCAAGTCTCATACCTGGATTACACTGCTTCACTGAACCAATCACCTCATCAACTCTGACCAGCGTTCCCTTCTCTTTACAGTGTTAGTTTACAATTAGCATGTAGTCCAAAATATTTTAGCCTGGTCTTTCCCTTCCGACATAATGCCACTCGTTTCTCATCTCCCTACAGTGCTCCGTCTGGGCTTTCTCCCATTGAAATGAATTTCTCCAGAAGAATTTCAACCAGATCAATCAGCGAACCGAAGGAAATGTTCTAACGATGCGTTTCTGCTCTACATTTTAGAATTGTAGTTTGCCTGTGGTTTTAGGAATAGCAGCATTAGAAGCTAACAAAGCTGATCAGTTCACATTGACCATACTATCAAATACTGGATTAGCATTAACAGCTGCCGCGTCCTGACCAGCATTTCTGTCTTTGCAGTGCCAACATTTCTGTCTTTGCAGTGGAGAATGGTTGGTTACAGCATGTGCAATTTCCAGTAAGCTTCTTTGCGTCAAACTGGCAAACATTAGCAGTTGGGTAAAATTTTAAAATTTCTCTGGTGAAAGCGAACCATAGAACAAGGGAACAGTTTTTTACCAGGCTAAACAATATATATACATTTTTGTCTAAAAATTGGCTCCAACATTGGCCTAATGGCTGCTTATGCTTACCTTTCTCAATCTGCCAGTTCAGGTGTATCGATCCTGGTAAAAAATAAATACAAATTGAGGCTTATCTGCTCATATAATAAATAAATGATATAAATTAAAAGACCTATTAGATAATTTTATATTTAACAAATAAAACTGATAATTTAGAAGAGCTAGATCAGGGGTGTCAAACTCAAGGACCACTGTTCTACAGTTTTTAGATGTGCCACAGCTACAAAACACTGGAATCAAATAGCTTAATTACGTCCTCTTTGTGTAGATCAGTTCTCCAGAGCCTTGCTAATGAACTAATTATTCTATTCAGCTGTGGTGCAGCAGAGGCACATCTAAAAGCTGCAGGGCAGTGGCCCTCCAGGACTGGAGTTTGACACCTGTGAGCTAGATCAAAATCAGCTCTTGGATCTGGAACTAATTCCCAATATTCTAGATCCACTATTGGCAAGAAAAAAATGTAGTCTGAGTGTAATTGCTGCTTCGTTTTATGTTATTGTGAAGGGTTTTTTTGTTGTTGTTGTTGTTGTTTTTTTAACATTTTCCCCTTAAAATGTCAACTGGATTTACTTCAACTTTTTCAGCAATTTCAGTTGCATGTATGGTTGGGATCATGTGGAAGGTTTCTAAGCAAGCCCAACGTGTTATCCTTCCACCACCCTGCTTGATGACTGGTTGATTGGACATTCTTCTTAAAAGCTGATGTTGGTTTTACCAAAGTAGGCCTAAAATAGAGGGGGAATAGTTCAATTTGGTCTAATCCATCTACAGACTGTGTGAGTTTTGGAGCTCAGTTGCAAATCTACAAACCTTAATCATGACTTTTCTCTCTCTCCTTTCTCCTGACAGTCCTGCCAAACGAGCCCAACTTGTACAGTCTTTTTCTAACTGTGCCATCTTGAACTTTTAAATTTCACCAGCGAAGGTTTGTGGAACCCGAGATGCGGCTCCTGCGGTTTTCTTGGCGCTCTCTCTCTCTCTCTCTCTTTCTCTCTCTCTCAGTTTTACAGTTTGACCTTGGAGTGAACTTGCTGGAACATTCACTCCTGAGAGGACTGGCAACCGTCTTGAATGTTTTCCAATTGCACATAATCTTTCTCACTGTGGAGTGATGGACCATAAATTGCTTGGAAATGGCCTCATGCACCTTCCCAGACTGACATACAGTAACATCGCTTCTCTGACATAATTACTGTTGCCTCTACACCTTTTTACTGCGTTAACACACACTCCACTGCTTCACACCATTGCTGATGATCAGTAATTGAACTGCATTTGATTAGAGGGATCTGCTGCTTCTTCTGCTCCTAATTTATACGGAGGATTAAAGAATGGCTGTAGTTTTTTTGTGGTTTTTTTTCCTCCCCAACATGCTGATTCTGTGTTTTGGCTTAGTTTCTACTGAAACAGAGAATGAGAACATGGCAATATCATTAATACATGTTGGTGCAGTGTTAACACTAAAATTGGGAGTCCAAACCAAATACACAAAAATATGAATAGAACAATACTCAACAGAAAGTAATTACCCAGTATGGAGCACAGTAAGTGTCAATAATGGAGGACCCAAAGTATTAAAAAGAAAAACCTAAAACCAAAACACACTGATGGATTATGACAATACTCAGTTCATGCTACAACTATAATTGGAAAATTCAAATTTTACTCTCAGGAGGCCATAAGAGCATAATGCAACAACAATGTACATAAAATAATTTTAGAGAGGCACTCACTTTGACCGGACTGCGTTGTCATTAGTGCGACTGTTACATAACAGTTGGGATTTATGCAAGGCGTCAGTTCATGTTTCGTCTCTGGGCAGTGCTTTGTTCTAATTAAATGCATTACGTCTGGGCTGCAATAACAGAATCATTGAACATACAGAGTAATTTTGGTCTCTCATTAGTCCCGTTTTCTGTCCGTCTGCGGATGGCCTCTTTAGACAAACAATATGGAAAATCTTTTAGATGAATTCAGCCGTGAATGTAAAGCAAATATTCGCCGCCGGTCCCACTGCCACAGAGCAGAGGAGCTTGGGTTTCACAGACAAAGAGTTACAGAGATCCGTTTTTACGATGTCGAGTATTTAATGAGCTGAATCTAGTTGTTACCTACTTTATCAACAGGGGACTGCTGACACACCTTTACAATGATGGAAGGCATAATTTAGACATAAGCAATACCCACCAGGGTTTCACCATTTGGTCAAAGCTGGTGTCAGCTTGGTGGTCTGGCATCATCACATGTATTAATTGCAGGCTAATAACCTGGTTCATGTCAGACGATGCTATAAGTTGGGGTGGGAGATATTGCCAAAAAACAATAACAGTATATTTCCTGAAGTACCTTGATAACCATATCACAGACAATATTTCATATTTTCTGTTTTTTTTTCCACTTTTTATTTTTTACTGGATTTAGCTGAATATGTAACTTCAAAACAGTGATTTTCTTTCTAGTTTCAGTTATGGAACAGTGACCCGAATCAAAAATAGTAATATTCATATATCCTTGTAATATTTTCAAAAATCACAGAGCATGTTTAATGCACCAAAGAGAATACAACACATAAATATACATATTTATTTCATTAAACTTTCACATAATATCTGTTTTGAACCCCAAGCAGTCACCATTTGGATTGCATTTCCAATGAGTGAATTCTGTCTAATATTTTCTTAAAGACATATCTGATACAGGACAGAGCAATAAGCATCTACCACTTTCACTTCTAATGACTTTTTTACATGTTCAAACTTTAGCAGACATCACCACAGCTAGCTTGCTTCTGCTATGACGCGGACAGAAAATGTTTCTTCTGTTTCATACAACTCTGTGGCTTTGAACTTTGCGCTAAGCTTTGAGTTACTTATTTTTTGGGAATACGTCTCCACAAGTCAGGCTTGGTAAAATTACGTCATCATTTAATATTGCGATATTAAATTTTTCACCGATGTCAAAAAGCCTACCAGTGTTACCGTAAACGAGACGATACGGCACAGGCCTAAATGTGAGTCAAACTATGTCAAAAGTACCTATTGATATGGTAAAACAAACTGAGTCTGAACTACTTCACAAGCATATACTGTCATATTCAATACATTAGAATATATGGCTGGTAAACTGAAATTAAAAAACAAATTAATATTCTGTTATTCATAACTCTTTACATGGAATTAATTCAAACTTATATGCACATTTCTTGTTTTTATAAGTCCTTCAAATTGTATACTGTGTAATTCTGTGCAGAAGAAAAAGAGCAGTTTAACTGAATCATTAAAAACCCAAACCTACCATGACATCGATGGCCTTGAGGAATGCATGTGAATTTCTGACTGCAGCCATAAATGTTTTGTAGATACAAATCTATATTTTTCTCTCAGTCTCCAAATCATCTGATGGAAAGGTAACACAATGGGACCGCTTTTCTTACCTCCCCTTCCAACACAGTGTTGAAATCTTCAAATTCAACAGAGGCCCTTTTTGTTTTTCCAAAGCTGTCACAAATTCTGAAACAGATTTGTTTTTCACACAAGGATGTGAAAAACAAAAACAAAACATACACACCAGGTGCAAGGTACAAGCTCCTGATTTTGAACCGTCATCAGAGGAGCATTTACAAGTTGTGATGTTGCACCCTTAAAAAGAACTTAAAAGAAAACTCAAATCAGCTTTTGTGCAACTTTATTAAACAAATCCACAGTTCGAGCATACAGAGTGTGTACTTTTCTCTTTCTTTCCGTAATAATCACAGGTCATGAACTCTTGACTCCCATCATGCATTGCGACATTCTTAAAAGGGGTATTATCATGACAGAAATTTATGAAATAAAAAAAATAAATAGTTTGAGCACATATTTAGCCATAAACCAATTGAATTGTCCTAACTAAATACTAAATCAAATAAATGCTTGTCCAATATGATCAATATACCTATTAAACAATACCACGTCCGTAACA
>NW_006800058.1:1669887-1758168 GCF_000485575.1 Poecilia formosa | reverse complement strand
TATAGTGCAGTACCATGAAATGCAATCGGCAGTGATTAACTTGTGGATTATTTTTTAGTGTTGAGGCAAAAATACACCCAACTTAAAATGCAAGGCATAACTTAGAAAGTAATCAAAATTGTCAGAATGTATTATAAATCAGGCATCTTAAAATATTTTACCTTTTCAGTTTCTGCCAATAGTTCTGATTAATGAATGAACATTTATAATTTAAACCAAAATCATATAAACCTTAACATAGCAACTATGAACAGTATGCATTTGTACTAAATATATACTAGGACAATTCAATTGGTATTATCTAAATATGTGCTCAAACTATTTTATTTTTTTTATTTCATAAATTTCTGTCATGATAATACCCCTTTAAGAATGTCGAAAACATAATAGTGCAAAAAGCACACTCAGTCATTGTAGAGTTAATTTCTAGCATTTTAAATGATACAATAGACCTTTAGCATTAGCACCCGTGGCTATCATTAGCATGCTTGGCATTTTTACACTTAGTTACGTCAATATACTGATTTAAAACACACCAAAACATTTAAAACATTAGGAAAAAGTGTGATAAACTCCTGATTGGTCTATTTATAGAGGTGTCTCGTTGTCTGGCAGGTTATAGTGTAACTTAACCAAGTGACCTCAGCTGAGTTATTCACTCCACAAGTCCACAAGCTATTTCTCAACAAGTGGTCACCGCTGTCCTTCACTGGGCTTTCCACAGCTATTTCTCAATAAATAGTCACTTCTATCGCTCACACTTGAGTCACAAGGACCACAGCTCACTCTGTCCGTGTAGAAAATAGCATCACTCAGTCAGAATATGAGGATAAACACCCATATTCTGGTCTTTAAGCTCAGAATATGGGTCTGAGCTTAAAGACCAGCTCAGACCCAGCTCAAGTCAGTAAAAACGATGAGCGTCCTCTACTGGACACCCCAGATATTACAACTTAAATTACAGGTAAGTATTTAGTAGCCATACGTTTTTGTCAACCGACACAAAAACAATCAATAAGTAGTAGCCCGACGTTTCATGTGGGTGCTAGCTGCTTTCAGCAACAAGACAAATTAAAACGTATTTCTTTCCGTTTTGCGCTTTTAAAACTGAAGAAACACGTGCTTCAGTGTTTCTTCAGTGGCTAACCAGTGCTAGCCACTGAAGAAAGGTTCTATTTGTAAAGAACCTTTCAGCAACAAGGCAGTTCAAAGTGTTTTACATAATAAAAACGTCATACAGTCATCAACTGAAAACAAACATTACATTTAGTCAAATATCAAAATCTTCAATACACACCAAATATATTGATTACTGTACCACTTACTGCAGTACAGTAAGTGGTACAGTGGTAATTCTGAAGAGGTGGATTTTAAGCCTTGATTTAAAGGATCTCATTATTTCAGCTGTTTTGCAGTTTTCTGGAGGTTTGTTCCAGATTTGTGGTGCATAGAATCTGAATGCTGCTTGTTCATGTTTGCTTATGGTTCTGGCTCAGAAGTTTTATGTAGTTTCTGTGTTTTCACTGTTTTTTTTTTTTTGTTTTTTTTTCTGCATAGCAGCCATGTTGGACATTAAAGTCGGGGCTGCTCTCTAGACTTCACTCCAGTGGAAGTTCTGGCTTCAGGCGAGGCTTTTGTTGTAAATCCAACTGGAAGCTCAGAAAATATCTGACTTCCAAAATCAAACAGATCAAATCATAAGATCCTGAGATCTGGCCTAGAAAGGTTCTTCATCTCTGTACTTCATCTGTTTGATGTTTATATTACTGCCACCTTCTGGCACAAACGGAGAATAAAAACAAAATATCTAAACCGATCTACTCCAGTTTGAAACGTACACCTGCTTCTGTGCTCCCACAAACCTGATCTAAAAATGACATATATTCATGTTTTACATTTTTATTGTATGCTGCATAGTTTTATTTATATTCGCCCATATTTTTTAATGTTTTTTTTGTGATTAAGCTTTTTGTTTAGCTCTATAAATAGATTGCACTCGCTATAATTACCAAGTCCGTACCACAATCATCTCACCAATAAATCGCTTACTGCTTTTGCACAATCAAGTTACATTTTAATAAAAAGTAGAACAAAGTTTTTTTTTTCTTTCCTTTGAAAACCCACTAAACCTCATTCATCAAACCTGAATCCAAGTGTTTTTTTTTTTGTTTTTTTTATGAAAGTAGAACACAGTTTCTGTCCCTAGAGGTGTCGTGTTTGCTCTCTCGCTGATCACCATCGCACTCCCATTACTCATAGCAGCATGCCAGACTGGCATCTGTTGAGTAGGAGCCCCACTTCTACAAGTTTAGAGGGGCCTGTTTGCCTTTATAGTGCCCTTGAACTGTAAAGCAGAGAGCATGTTTTATTCAGATTTCAGACTGACTTGGAATCGGGTTCCCTTTACGTCCATCTGCAGCAGAGAGATAGCCAGCGATTGATGCACAATCAAGGGAGAAGGGTTTCAGTGAAGTGGAAATCATTTCTTTTTCTCTACCTGTCTGTCTTTTGGTCTCTTTTCCTTCTGCTTTATTGCTAAAAAAAAAATCTGTTATGCTTCACCCAATTGTCTGCCTGGCCATATCTCTGTTTCACTTTCTCATGCACACGACTGTGGACGGTTCAGGATGATTTGGGTTACTTAAGGAAAGCCCACTGAAGGGAAAAAAAAAAGATATCTAGTGAGTCTGTTACCGAAGAAAGAGAGAATTAAAGTGGAGGTAGTAGGGCAGTCGAGTGGAAAAGGGAAGAATCGGTAGAGATGGTTAAGGTTTTGTACAAAGAGCAGAAGAGAAGTGCAGTTGTCCCTAGGGACATAATTAGTCCTAAGAAGGGTAATCATTGGACATGAAATACAACCCCTCTCTGTGAATTAACACATAACCTCATCCCTTCCCTGCCTGGAGGATGGAGGACCCTGTAATCATTTCTGTGGCGTCACATCACCTCTAAAGAGCTCGTGGAAAGGCATCGGACAAGACACCATGAGGTAAAAATCCACACACAGTTTCTGTCAGAGTGTCTTTCTGAGATGCTCTGAGCTTGAGGCAAGGGAGAAATTGATAAGCAAGAGAGGGAGAGGAACTGTGGTTGAGACGGAATCAGAACACTGTATGTCTACATAGATGCACTTATTACGGGCATGAATGTCAGACCAATTTGTTGCCTCCAGTGATTCAACTGAAGCCGTTTTTCTTTAGAGTGGAATAATTATTCAAACAAATCTCTTGAAGAATATGGTGCAGAAGTTACAAGTTATTGCGATTTTTCAGGAATCAAAACAGGGTCACAATATCACATATGGACGATCTAGAACCCTGCAAGATGTAGTAGTTGAGGATTTGAGGGTTCTATTTCCAGGGACTGCTTCACCCACAGGACCATATTGAGGGTAACACTCTACATACGGGGCATCGTGTTGCGCTGTGATAAGGGCAGACGCCCCCTGTAGGGTACAGACCTTGACAAAGTCATGCAAAGTTCGACTCCAATCCTTGATTCCTTTGCCACACGTCCTTCCTCCATTCTCTCTAACCCCTTTCCTGTCGCATTTCAGTCAAATAAAGGTAACTAGTGCCAAAAAGATTCTAAGAATAAAGAAACACCGGGGATTTGACATCACAGAGCAGGGCAACCCAATGATCGCCTTTCACCATTGGACAGTAAGAGGAGAGTCCAGCTACATGAAGCAGAGTTCAACAGGTTTTACATCAAGATGCTGTTCTAGGCTTGAATAGCTTTAGTGATAGGCTAACTCCTTTTAGCACTACTTGCACACAACAATACTCTTTTCCAACGACTCACCAGATCGTTTTATGAAGCAAACGTGAACTCCAGTGGGCCGAGAGAGGCAGCTTTGTCATCCTGTTGTGTGTGGATGTCGCTTGTGCGTCAGATTTATGGGCATACCAGAAACACAAGAACACAAGGGTTCCGGTCGGAACTTTTGTTTGTAAAACAAAATATGTTAAAATGACCAGTGTGTTAAAATCTATGTAATAAATAACATTAACACCATACAGTCCCGTCCCTAATACTTACATGCACCCAGCACAGCCAACAATCTTGTCTGGGCCCTTGACAAGATCACAGATGGGCCTCTATTTATGCCATTCTGTAACTAATAGAAGATGAATTAGTATTTATAGTTTACTATGGATCCCTCTTCTATCTATTCCACACTCCTAACTTTTTTTGTTTCCGCAGTTTAGAACAGGATGTAGATATAGAATTCCTGTCATAGAGGGCTGAACGTGAAATAAGTCCATCATGTGCATCTGATTCTTTGTTTAAACTAGAATGGGTCTGTGTGTATGTGAACATATGACCTTCATATATAGCAAGCTTCATCTCCTGCCGGCCTGTGATTGAGATCGGGTCCCAACATTCCCCCTGCTGTTTCCTTGCATGTCGTTTGAGTCGTTTGACAACTCACCAGGACTGTTTTTGGACCTGCTCTTCATGGCCATACTGGAAAATGTGTAATCTCTTAGTGAAAGAGCGTATTTGTGATCATGTATAACCATTAAAACATGCATCAGATTGAAAAATAAAAATAAATATTCCTTTAAATTAAACTTCAGTTCTCCTTGAAGAGATCACATGGCTTTAATGATGCATGGATCTGAGATTAGCCCGTAAGGTATCTGAAACAAGCTGCTGGTGACCTGAATACTGTATGTTTTTAGGGTCAACGCAGCAGGGAATGTGTAAACTCGACAGAAATTCGGCTCAACCAGTGTTCTGTGTCTCTTGACGCCAAGATTTGGCCTGCAGTAACCAAAGCCCTCTTTCTTTCTTTTTTTTCTTCCCCCTCCTATCGGTCCATCTCCATGTCTTTGCTTCTTTGTCTCCGTCTTCAAATGCCTCTCTTTCTGCCAGTCCCTCCTGCTATCTTGCCCCCCCCCCTGGCTCCCACCCGCCCGCTGACTTGGCGTCCCTCGGCTCCATCGCATCTTTCTCTCCTCTTCTCGTAAAATACAATATTTATCTCAGTCTGTTTGAGTTCACTCACCCTTATCATTGGGTGTGCTCCCAGTGGCTCTGAGGTGGATTAGTCCAGGACTCATTGACATTACATTGGCCATGAAATATGCATATCACGATCAAAGGTGGTGACAAGAGAGGCGGCATCTCTACAAGAGCCCGCAACCTGGAGCTGACGGGCTCCTTGAAGCCAAGTGTCTGTGAATCACATCGCACCAAAGCCCAAACATTAAAAATAAATCACACATATACAGCATTATTCAAGGATGATTTGTGGACATGGGAGAGTTTGTGTGTGTGTGCGAGAAAGCCTCTAAATGTGTCTTTCTCTCTCACACAGCCACAGAATACTTTGATTTGGAGTGGAATTTAATGGTATTGATCGTTATAACGGAGCTCTGCAGGGGATAAGTAGCAGACATCTTTTTTTTTACCTGAGGCTCCAGATGAGATGCCTGGCAGCTCATTCATGCCCCACATCAAAACACCTAAGCAAATGCATAATACATTTTGGGGGCATCAGGGGGATATTAGTCTGAAACCAGCAGGATTACAAACCAAACAACATCCAAATATACACAACGTCTGTGAAAGTATAGCCCCGTTTGAAGTTGTTCGTAAGCCTTGAAATTGTTCTTGTTTTCTCAAGTTATGAACATAAAAGTCTATGAATTTAATGAGGATTTTCAGGGATTCGCCAACTTAAATTGGAACAGAAAGGGTAGATGATTTTCCAAATGTTCCAAACCCCTCTCAGTCAGGACTTTGGATACCCACTCATCTTTGCAAAATAGGTAAATATCAGGATGAATCACGAGGTATTCTCAACTGGATTTAGGTTTGTCTGCTTTAATCGAACTTTAGTTTGTTTGTCTAGACTTGGGGAGGTGTCAATCAAACTCTGATGTGGCTCAAAAAAGTTAACTCTCGTCCACCTAAAAACCTAGGTCTCGGTTCGGTTGAAGTGAACTGGAGACCCCTCCAAAAGCGGTAAGAGGACTATGGCACAGGGGTTTCTGGGTAAATACAACCAAAACAAATGTGCTGGTCTAGTGTTGGTGGGAGAAATGGCTTGCGAGCTTTTCCCAATGACAAAAGAGAAATCCTACAACTGCTCAAATCTGATGCTACTCCATTTTTGTTTACATTTCGTGAAGTTGCTCACATCTCCTTCAGATGTTTCGTTTAGTGTCCTTCAGTAGTGCAGCACCACCACAGACGAGGAGGTGAACAGGTTTTTCAAAGGGTTTGGTTGGTTTGCCACAGTGCAGGATGGAAGCAAAACCGCAGAAGCTCAAAATCTAATAAAAGTTGCAGCTTTTTCCCCAGTCGAAGCATGTCTACTGGACTATCAGGAGTGAAAACACCCTAAAGGATGGGTAATTAAAATCTTACTATTTTTATTTCACAAAACCTTCATCCATCCATGGTCTATTACATAAAATTCTCAAAATGCATACAGATTTGTGGTCAAACTAAGAAGATCTGAAAAAGTAAAGTGGTTGTAAAAACTCCTGCAAGGCACTGAGTTTTAAATGGATTTAAAACTAATTTTTTAATGAAGTAACTTGGAGCCTTGTTAAGAAAAATTTATCATGAAGGGTTTTTATTATTTAAACTTTTCTGGTAAACCAAGTTTATTCTGTAGAAGGAGTTGAAGCCAAAGGCATGCCAGATGGGGATTAAGGGGGATGTCTTTTTTTACATGGCACAAACTGTTGCCCGTCACACATATGACTTCTTTCTCTTCACATCTTGTGCGCATAGACTTCTGTTTAAAGAGGTAAGGAGAGAGAACGTAAAGTCAGAGTGCTTTAGATTCGTAGAGACAGAGGTGGATTAAAGGGTAGATGACGGAAGTACTCTGAACAACTCAACTTTTTTTGCACAGTAAAGGGGAAACTGACAGTCACATCACCATGATAGAAAACTTTTAGTCATTAGCTAAACAAGCCAACAATGACTAAGCATGAGTCACAGCTTTAAGCAAACTCCTTGCAGCGCCTTTGGGATTTGTACAACTAAGCTCACTCTTGAAATACTTTTGAGTCAAGATTTTCTTAAATGGTACAGTATAAAATCCAACATTATATTTGCCTGAAAAAGATGAGTGGATGCAACTTGACTTTGGTCAAGGTTTTGCTAAAATGTAACAGAAGTAGCTCAAGAACTTATAGGTGCATTGTGATGTTACAATGTTGACTTTGAATGAATTAAGTGGATTTAATTATGTTTTTCAAGACACTTAGTTTTCAGGGCCTTTGGAGGTAAAGACATTTTAAAAATTAATAGTTTATAGTTAATTAGTCTGTTGTGTGATATTGGAGATCAGCAAGAAAGGAAACTACCTTCAGCAGGAAGTGGAGAAAGTGAGAGAAAGTTTTTATTTTTTGAAACAACTATTTTATTTGTCACAAAAAATATAAAAGCTTCATCCAAAGGTGGGTGGTAACTAATTATCTTTACTCAAGTAATGTTTTGGAAATATGTAACTTTTAGGAGTAGTTTTAAGACTTTTTACCAGCTGTTATTTTCTGCTGTCTGTCATTTTCTGCTAAGCCCTGATTGTTAGGACTTAAAATTAGACATAATGTGTTGTTTTATATGTGTTCTGCATATGTACCAGAATATAAAATGTATATTTTGTGCAAATTTTTTATTCACTGAGCTATTCTTCAACATTTTTAGAAAATATAAAATATGTTGCCAAATTTGTGGGCCCACTTGGAGAGATGAAATGGGATCTGCTTGTATCAACCTTAGAGCAAATGAGTGTCTTTAAAGAAATAACTTTATTTTAGTGTTTATATCAAACTAGCCATAATTTATTAAGTTTAAATTGGGTTAGACATTTTCAAATGAGCTCTTTCTACCTGATGTAGAACATACTTGACAATAAAACCCCCCACAAATAATTAATCTTTTTTGTAGTGTATTTGTAAGTAAATTCAGGAAGGTGGCCTTGGACAGCATATTTCAACAATGATTTAGATTGAATTTGACGTCTTCTCTTTTACAAATGTTATGATTATTTTTTCTTTAGCAAATCACCATTGCAATCTTTTGTTAAACACTTACATTCCTCCAAGCTGCTTTTTTATTTCCTTAGTGCTGCATTTCTTTTTGTTATTTTACTTCTTTAGTTTAAATTTGGTTGTCATATAAGCTTCCTCAATAGGGAGGCTTTTTTGATTGACTTTCCTTTGATTTGTCTAAACTTTCACTGTCTCAGGCAGCTAGCGCCCATAGCAAACTGCACCCATCTGTCACATAAGTAAGTTTAACTGGAAACAAAAGGCAGTTCTAAATACTTCTCTCCCAAAGATCCATACACAAACAGACACTACAAACATAGTACTCCATGCTTTGAAATGACAGTATGGTTAGAAGTCTCTTCATCCTGATTTTAGTGTCTCCAGAAAGGCAGTTTTTTTTATTTCTGTGGAAACTTCTCATGCTGTGGCAGTGCGTCGCTCTGTTGGATGATTGGTAAAAGTCAGTGCCCCTTGAACTTCTCATTATTTTTGTCACATTTCAGCCACAAACTGGGATTTTGTGTGAAAGATCAACACAAAGTGGTTCATTACTGTGAGCTAGAGGGGAAAGGATATTTGGTTTTCGGGTTTCATGATGAATCTTTTCAAGTCTTGCCACAGATACGAAATCAACTCTGGTTTCATTCAGATTCTGAACTTTAACTGGGCCATTTGGGTTTGTGGAATAACTTTACAATAAATACACAAAGCATTGTACCTGATTTACAGTTGACTTACAGAGGTAAACCTTTTTTTCTAACCTTTCTCACTTTAAATATTGACCATTGATTGCAACTAATGGATTCCTCATAAGTACATCTAAATCAGCTACTAAATGGACTATAGCCAGTTGTAAATCAATTAGGTTTCTTTGTGGTCTCCCTGAAGTTAAGCAGCCGTCTCATAGATCATCAGCACTGAGAAAACATTATTATCTTCTGATTACCTTCCCTTCCCTTTCAGACTTTTCTGCCCTCTAAGGGAGCCTTCAGACAGAAATGTAGCAGAAATGAAAGAACATATTTTTACAGTCCTGTTTTCGATGGTGTCTGGGTTTCTGACCTGACTGCACGGGGACCGTTTGCTTAAATATATATTTAACATTCTGCGAGATCTTACTTATTAGAGGCCAAGTTGTTCATCGCAGTTCAAGGTCAAAGTAAAAAGAACAAAACACAAACATACACCCACCCTTGATCTATGATCTCCAAGGTTATTTCTGAGATCAATCAAGCTGCTGGATGCAGAAAGTGAGCTGCCTAATGCAACATTTTCTCCTGTCTGAACTCATGAAAATGATCCGTTGTTTTATTACTTTGTGGAGGGGGGAGGGGAATAGAACAGACTGGATAGAGTACATTTAAAAGTAATATAAGTTGTTTGTGTGATGCAGACACTTTTCATCAGAATTAATACATCACAAATAGACTTGGGTAGAAATTTAGACATAAGGGGAAATCAGACTTTGGTCATTTAAAATATATAGGCTAGTACTGCATTTTTCACGTACTGATTTGGTTTCACTGGTTTAGCATGAAGCTTCAGCTAAAGCTGAGGGACTGAAGTCAAGATGTACATACAAACATGTGCAAATAGCATAGTCAATTGTTCATTTAGCACTTAGCCATTTTGCTAGCTTTGAAAACATTTAGTGCACTTAACTCCCTCTAATTAATTTTTCTAGTTAAATTCTAAATGCTATTTTGTTTGGCTGTTTTGTAAACTTTTAGTGCCAAAGTTTTGGTTATTGACCTCTAAGAATTATTCAAGTAGTTAGCCGTTTATAGTCATGCTCTTATTATAGAACATGTAAATTATGTCAAAATTAAATTGATGCTGCAGGGTTGTAGTCTTTCAATAGCAAATATAATTTGAATTAAGGTTAGCGCTTTAGCATTAGCTTCCACTAAATACCCTTTCACAGTGCTTTAGCATTAGCAGAACTAATGTCTATGATCAGTATTTATGGTTAGCATCGCTAACTGTTTAGCTAGCAGTGCCCACTATTGGACCTAGGAAGTTAATGACACTACTTTTCTAAATGGCAACAATGTTACTCCAGTTTATTAATTTGTAATCATGAATTGCTCAAAAATATAATTAATGGTTGAAAGAATGTAGTCTCTGTTCATTTTACAGATTTCCTAAAGTTCTGCCACACAAACAATTAAGAAGTGGTGGAGGCTCGCTTGATGACCCTGTTGAACAACTATTCAAGAACTACTTCCTATTTTACTTCAAAATAAAAGACTAGCTAAAGTTTATCACTCTCATATTCAAGGCACAATATAATTACTTTGACTAAAATGGTAAAAAGAGACAATTTACTTGAAGAGAAATATTGAGTCTCTTGCCAAAAGATCTAATTATTTACATAAATGTTATGGCTGAGTTATTTTTTACTGTTACT
This sequence comes from Poecilia formosa, assembly GCF_000485575.1. Taxonomy (NCBI): domain Eukaryota; kingdom Metazoa; phylum Chordata; class Actinopteri; order Cyprinodontiformes; family Poeciliidae; genus Poecilia; species Poecilia formosa. The sequence goes on along the minus strand of NW_006800058.1, from coordinate 1,747,737 downwards.
CTTCAAACCTTTGCTTGATTTTTTTTTTTAAAGTAAACTAAATTCAATCTTAATTGGAAACAATTAATGATATCACACTACGGTGGATTTTACTATGACATTTCTAAACAAAAATAAAGCCTACATGCAGATGAAGTGTGAAAAGTAAAGCTCCATGTAATAATTTGAAGAGCCAGCAGCAGTACCTGAACTGTGTTATGATTCAATGAGTACATTTTTACCTTATACACTGTCACATGTTGAACTCTTGATTTGCTAAAACCACAGTAATATTGACATGTTTTGATCCATGCACTGTGTACGTTTTTTTTTCCATAGAAGAAGAAAAAAGAAAAAAAAAACCAGCCCCAGTATGGCATGTTGTTTCCATAAAGTAACGGGGCTTTAATAACTTCCAACAGAGCATTGTCAAACAAAGATAATCCAAACAGAGCCTTGTGCATCTGCTCATGAGACCCAGCAGGACCACGTTGCTTTTCGAACACAAACAGCTGCAGAGGGGAAGGGGGGGAGGAGGGAGAGCAATTCAGATCAGGAACACATTCAGTTCCAGGCAGCTTGTTGGCTGAACCTGAGACAGTGGCGCACTGCAAAAACAGCAAGACATTTGTGGCACAGGTCTGCTGGCTGCACTGTCTACCAACAGAGGTGCTAATTAATGATAATTGCAAAAGGGGGTCAATTAAACTCTCCACGGTGCCTGATTAGAGCCACTGTGTTAGAGACCAGCGAATCAAAACAGCAGCCATCATCCCTCCTCTGCTGAAACCACGGCTCAGATCATGTGCTGCTGTTTCAGGTTTGTGGTTAACAGGGCCTTGCTGAAGTGTTCTTGTCCCTTAGATTTCAAGATTTTGGCAGCACCTAAACGTCAAAGTATTTCATTAAGATTTCAGTTGACAGACAAGCTCAGCGTAGATCAAAGCCGTAAAGTAGAGGAAAAATGATACATTTTGAAATATTTTACCAATAAAACCCTGAAAAGTCTGAAAAATGCTTTTTTTTTGTCCCCTCCACCCCCTTTAGTGTTATACTCCCAAGAAATTAATGCAATGAGTTGTCTTCAGAGTGAATAGTACATCTGTGTGTAAAATGATCTCATTATAAATCCAGCTAGTCTGTGGTTAGAGAACAACCAGCATCATGAAGAGATGCTCTGTTCCTCCTCATGCTTCCACCTGGACAACAACATTGACCATGTAGTCAGAGATACAATGAAATGGCTCAGATTTCATTGTATTATTATTATTGTACTATGGAGACCTTTGCTGAGCTAGATAAGATCAGTGGATCTTCACATGTAAATATCGGCCCATCTTCCAAAATTAAGGAACTTTTCAGATAAATTGGTGCAAACCTATAGAAAATGTTGCAAGAATTTAAAATGAGTGTGGCTGAAAAATCTCCAACTAATATGACTAAGATGTTATTGTCCAAATCTTTTTAAAGAAATATCAGTCTACAGTAGAAGTGGAAAGCTGGTAGTGACATATAAAATAATCTCAACAACACAATTTAGCTGTGTTTTGTGTTGATCACGCAAAATTCCAAGAAAATTTGCTACAGATTGTGGCAGTAATGGAACAAAAACATGAAAAAGTTTAATAAGTATCAATGATCTGGAAAGGTACTGAATATTTTTTTTTAATTCTAAGAAACTCTAAGATTTTGCACATATCTCTGTATATATAATAGCCACCTACCTTACAGGTAAAACAAAGCAGGATGGATTTTTTTGTATTGTTGAGATTTAGCAAGAAAGCCTAGTGAAAACTATGGAGAAAGAAAACTGATGTTTTGTGGATTCTTTACAGGCGACCGTGGGTCAAGCAAAAGCAGAGGGGGTAAAAAAAAAAAAGTTTGGCTTCACTGGATGTCAAAGTTTACTGAATTAGCTTTGGTTCTGCAGTTCTTCCTGTCAACACACACAAAAAAAAGCTAACAGAATGAATTAGAAAAGCAGTGAGACCACATGGTGTTTATGTGGTTTGATGGTTCAGCAACCAATGGCGAAAACACAAGATTGGTTAGACCATTAGTTTGATTTCTTTCCCTGCTCTGAACTTTAAATGGCCCCCGCAAAATTCTCTGCCCTTCCCTAAAATAAACATTAACACTGCCTGCCTTTAATCTTGCTGGATATCCATTTGAATTTTCCTTAAAAATAATAATAATTAAAAAAAATCCACATATTTCACTATATGCACCTGCATGCTGTTTGCTTTGATTTTCTTTTGTAATGATGTTGTGGAGCATTTTGTGCAGCAACTTCAGGAGATCAAAGTCGACTAAATTAAACATGTAAACACTGTTTGATGGAATATAATTAAAAAGTTAAGGTTATCCTGTCTGAATAAGTTCAATCGTAATTAGGTGATGGATTCATATAATAAAAGAAATTGGTTTATTTGTTAACTCCATTGGGACGTTGTTACTGCAGGAAAGGTGAGGAATTCATTTGTCAAAGAGAAACCGCGCACATCTTCTTCTTCTTAAATGTATGGGCGCTTTGGGCTAATGAAAAAGTACAAAGCATCTCTGAGCAGGGCTGTGAATTACATTATAAAAATATAGTTCATCAACCTCATTACTAAATTCTGAAATAGCAACTTGCAGGGATTCAAAGAGCCTAAAAATACCTGGGGCTGCTAAATAAGATTACACACCTAATGAACGGCCTTTTTTTTCTTCTTTTTTGTGGCTTTTCCTTTAAGCTAGTTTTTTTAGGTTTGGACATCAACAGATTTTTTTTAGTTTTTTTCCTATTCTTTGTAAAAAGCTCAATCTTAGTTAACTTGAATTGAGAACATCAAATTATCAACTTAATTTAAGTGTTGACTTTGACTAGACTATTTTAACACATGAATATGCTTTGATGTAAACCACAGCATCGTATCTCTGACAGTAGCATCAGGCTCATCATCCAGCCTGAAAGTCGTTTTCTTCCATTACAGACCAGTTTCTACCTCCATCCAACTCTCCATCAACTCCAATCAGCTCCCATGTCTGTGATGAAGAATGACACCACCAGGTTTCATGGTTAGTGTGGCATATTAAGAAAATATTCTGAGGTCTGACAAGACAAAAGTGGACCAATTGTGTATCTTACTACTCCTGATTTACAGGCAATAATATTTCAGAAAACAAGTCATCAAACTGACTTGGTGATGGTTGTGTGGTGATTTTTGCTGATTTGCTTTTTCAGGATCTGGACAACTTGACCTAAGTGATGAAATCACTAATTCTGCTTTCTGACACTAAAACCTCAAAGAAGAATATCCGGTCATCAAATAGTGACCTAATGGCTCAAGTTATGTAATAAGATAAATTATCCACAGCACTCCTATTGTCCAAACATAATCTTAAAGACGCTGTTTACACTTGAAAACCTACCAGTATGGTTGAATAATAACTCTGTTGAATCATATTAGAAATGTCTGACAGAAGCATTTGATGGACCAGTAATTTACTTTTTAACAAAAAGCCTGGCTGTTACATTTAGTTCTACTTTTAGTCCATATTAAAGAAATAATCATTTAAAACTGCTTTTCGTAATTACTCAACTTATCTCTTTCTGACATGGAAATACTTTCTCCAAAGCCTTGAATATTTTAGTATACAAGACTTGTGGAGTAAAGTCAGAATGTTTAACAATCTAAATTCTAACAGCTAAGCTTGAGAGCTTAAGAGAGGAGCTAGCAAATTCTTACAATTTAGTTTTTATCTCTTGGCATTTGGAGACACTCTAACCCTGAAATGGTGCAGTGGTACTAAGAAACAAACACAAGAGAAGAGGAGGCAAACGGGTAGACACAGAGGAACACGTTGCAGCCATTTCTCTAAATTCAGAACACAGAACAGCTTTCTTAATTTGCATTCACCAAAGTTTGTTTGTAATTGAGGGCATCTCTGGGAGGCAACAGTAATTATAGTTGCTGCGCCGCACGTGCCGGAGCCACAGGCCCGCTATAAAAAATCTGGCACATATCAGCCGGGAACAACGAGCACAAGGTTGTCACCCAAGGGACATTTCCATTACGTGACAAAAGTGTGTAGGTAATTTGATTTACTGTTTAGTTTCGCAACCCCTGTCAGACCCGCAGCCATACGCAGCAGTGGGAGTGCATGAAGATTGACTACAAATGAGAGAACTGACCTGCCAGGGCTGCACATTTCCAAAAACAATTTGAGCTATCACTTAGCTAGAGATTAGTTGGTAAAATGTGTTTCATGGCTGATTTCTGACTAACGTATCAGGTGTATGAAGATAATAGCCTCTGGGTTTGACTTTACCTCCAGCGCCAGAGGGGAAAGGCATCTTGAATGCCACCTTGGCTCATGTTTTGGCAAGTCTTGGGAAAGAAGAGGACAATGCCTGCTGCAATGTGGAATCTAATGATAAGACTTCATTTTTACCATTAAATTGATTTAATATCTTCTGCGTTCCTTTATTTGCAACCAGTATTAACTATATATATATATATAGATGTGTGAGCGTACTACGATCAAAGACTTCTGCATGGATTAAAACCCATTTGAAGACTTTCAGTAATTAGTACATCAAGCTTTTATTTGTAAAACTCCTCAAGATGAGATGAAGTTAAAGGATACTCTAATCTTTATCAAGACTGACAAAAATGAGAGTGTGCCGAAAGAAAAATGGAAACACTTTGAAAAGGCAGAAGAAAATAAAAAAAACACCCTGGTGCTTTACAGGGGAGGCTGGATGAAGGTTCTGAGCTACCAGTGCAGATGTTCTGAAGATTTCAAACATCTGCATTCTGGCTACCATTCTCAGGGCCAATGGTAGCCAGGAAGAGCAAAGAAAAGATGTCAACCACAACCAAAAACGAAACAAACAGAGCTTGACCAGTCCTAAAGAGTTGACCTTTCAATAAATGCATATGTCCAGTCAAAGGGAAAGATGAAAGCCACTGCTATCAAGGCAAGAGTGATCCTAAAATACATAGAAGTGGAATAAATGAAGGATAGATTAAATATTCAGAAAATGTTGAGTGAAGCATAATTAGACTGAATTTATTTAGTCTTTAGTCTTATTGATAACCCAAAGCTCTCAATGACCTCACAAACCGATATGTAGATTGGGATTAGATTGATATGTAGGCAATCGGAGGTTAAGTGCCTTGACCAGAGTTATCAACATGTGGCAGGAAGAAAACAGAATTGAACACACAGCTTTCAGATTGCAAGTCCACCAGTCTTTCCACTGAGTAAACCAGAAGTACGGAGTCAACAAATAGATATTGTCAGAACCAATAGAAAGGGTAAAATTGCAAAGATCCTGGCATGTATCAGGGTAATGGGTCCTCACAATAAAATTCAGTTTGAATGCCTCAGGCAACAATGTTAAAGAAGAAGAAGGGGAAAAACGATCATCATGGAAAGTGAAGCCACTGCATGTCATGCGACATAATCAGAGGGAGAAAACGGCTGATTTTTAGAAATCCCGCCAACAATTAGAGAAGGCTCCATTGAGGGCCAGCGCCACGCTAAGTACAAGCAGTTCCAAGGCACAGCCAAAGCATAATGGGAAGCGCTAAGATGGTGGCAGGCAAAGTGTAATGCCATTACTAAATGGCTGCGTAGGCTTGAACTCTCAAAGTTTTGGTGGGATCCGTCACATGGACTGTCCACGTTGACTACTGAAATCTTGTCGGACAGAAAAAGGCAGTGATATCCAAAGCAACTGAAACATCAAGTAACATGAGAAGGTACAGATGCATTAAGGGCTCAAAAACAGAATGAAGAAAGTGTAAAATGTTAAGGACCCAGATTCCTTTGAGAACTTCAATCTCCTGCTGCAGTACAGGCAGCGAGTACAGTAAGCAAATGAAAATATCTTTGGTGGTGACAAAAAGTCCCTACAGTCATTAAATTTGCTGCACTTGCTCATCAGTGTGACCCTAAATTATCTTGAATAATTCTGGCAATTTAATGTCACCAGTAGAAATAACAGACAGGTTTTTGGAAGACAGGAAGAAAACCAGTTTACCCAGAAAAAAACCTACATAGGTGGGGTGAAAAAAACCCATTTGGGATTTGAACCCAGGACCTTCTTGCTGTAAACCAGTAGTGCTACAAACCTCCCCACAGCCGGCAGTTTAGGCAGACGTAGCCAAACAACTTTCAGTCAAGCTGTGTTCAAAGCTGCTAATAGTTCTTAGTTTAATGCATCTTTTCAATGCCTCTAGCAGATAAAGCAAATCCTTGATACAGCAAGTTTTCAGAGCAAGTAAACAACTTCAGTAAAACAAAATAAAACATTGGGTTGAAAACATCAGTTTCAAATGAGAAGGTGCCGGAACAAGAAAAAGAAACGTTGAGAGCTTTCTATCCTCCAGGGTTCCCAGTGGAAAGTCTTGATGCTTTTGAGATGCAGATTAGCATTAGAGCAGTAGCCTGTTACAGATTTAAAGTTGGTTAGAAATCTAAAATTGACCAAATCTGTTAAAGCAGTGGACAGGCAACATACATGGAGTCTAATGCAACTGCTTTTGTTTTTCCCACAGACTCTAACGATGCTTTTGCACACCAGAGTGTTTACAGATCACATTAATCAATGATAGCCTCTGTTGTGTCTCCTGCTTTTAATCTTGGAGTATACTGGCTAGGTGAAAAGGAATACTAGCATTTTAAAGGCCTTTGCCTTTATAGTTAAAACAAATTGTAATAATGAGGCTTCTTACAGCAAATTAAACTGGTACACTATGACAACCTACCTAATAGTTAGTAGTACTTTTTTTCAAAGCAGCCCTGATTTGTTCACTAAATCCCTAAAGGTGCAACGTGCTTCCTCTTCTTTGTCATATTGGCGGTTGGCAAACAACTGAAGGAAGCATCATCGCCACCAACTGGTAAGGAGTGTGGATCACATGACAAAAACACCACAAACTTTTAAAATTAAATCCTACTATACAACTTACACTGTTTTATAAAAGTAAAACATAGCCTGATATCCTCTATTTCACAAGTCTTTCTGCAATAAATCAACTGTGTCCAATTTTATTTTCATATCATACATCTTCTCCACAAACACATTTTATCTTCTGAGCTATTCAGTCCAGTGGGCTCAATTCTATGGTGTGTTTTTTGTATATGTCACCAGGCTATAAGGAGGAGATTCTTTTTAAGTCCTTAATCTTGTGAAGTGGGGCTTATTTTGTCAAGCTAACAGATATTCAACTACTGTAGATTGAGTTGTGGAGAATTTGGAGGCCAAGTCAACTTCTCAAAATTGCTGTTAAATATCATCTTACAGAAATAAACCCCAGTTACCACTGGCTCTATTAAAATGTGTTCATTATCTGCAGCAGTGCTTAGGTAGGTGGCACAAGCCAAAGAAACATCCAAATGGATCTCAGGACCCAAGAGTTTTCCCAGCCAAAAATATTACATTGCCTCTGCCAGCTTACCTTGTTCCCACATTGGATACTTGTGCCATATGTTTTCCAGGTAAAGAGTGTATGCACCCGTTCAGCCATGTGTTGTAAAATTTAATCACACCAGGCCACCTTCTTCCATTGCTCTGTGGTACAGCTCTGATAATCACGCTCCCAGCAGTAGACACTGCTAATTAAAGTTAGCTGTGCTAACCCTAAAGCAATCACCATAAACATTTGTTCAACCAACACAGTATTTAGCAGAGGCTAATGCTAAAGCGCCTTTGAAAGACTACAAGCCTTGAGCACCAATTCTATTTTGACATTATGATGCCCTTAAGTTTATAACTTGTTCTCTTCTGTCCATGGTTTTTTTCAGTCTGTGGTGAAAAAAATAATGAGACAGGAAGAGGAAGTGCTGCATAAACAATTTCCACTCACTTCAAAATAGGAGAATAAATATAAAGTCTAACTACTTGAAAAAAATTTTAACAGTTGGTCCAACTTTATTCGACTAAAATTTTACAAAAATCATTAAAGAAAATTTTCACTTTAGAATTTATCTAAAAAAATGTATATAGACAAACCTAAGTATGTTAAAGTTATGTATAGCGCTAACCAAAATATTAGGTTTGCTGTTAGCGGAGTAGAGGAGGTGTACCTATCGCTGCATTTGTAAGATTACTTTTTTTTAATGTTTTACAGCCCCATATGCAACAAACCACAGTATGGTATAAATTTGATTTCATTTTATCAAAACCAGCATTGAATTCCTAAGCAATCTGAGACAGTAGCTCAAAATAAAGCAGCATTACGTTCACTTTCCTACCCACTAACAGCTGGCATAATGAAGTGGTAATTACATACTGTCCTATCACGTCAAGTCGGATCAGTGTGCAGATTCTCAAGATTCAATCAGTCCAAGCACACCGACTTTACATAGCTGTACATGTTCAACAGTCATGAAGTTGTCAAGACTCACCGTGATGACTACTCATTATTGGTGACCATTAACTGAAACTGAAGGGCAAAAAGAAAAAAGATGAAGAATCCAACACATTCAGCAATATTTATAAAAATATATTTCACAAAGTAGGAAACAATACAGGGTGTCTTAGATTACAGTACAGGGAGTAAATAATTGAACATACACATTTATAAGCATTAAAGCACAGTAGAAAATATGATCTGCATGTAGAACTATCCCATATATATTGTTTCGTCTACTAAGAACTGCCAGAATACTGTATCAGTACAAACTGAGTATGCACGCAGCTGTAGTGCCATTGAAATTGTCATTATGTGCAAGAGCTAACGTGCAGAGACAAAACCTACCACCTCATTGAAAGCTAATGACGTTAGCAGTAACTCTATGTACAGAACAAGACTTTTTTTTATTTTTTATTGGTATCATACAGTGTGAGCACAATATGCACATAATCTCAATCAGTGTGTTCATTTTTCTTGGGCTAATGTGATCTGCGTTTGCTAAATGAGGTTTGATGTTTGAAGAAAGTCACACTCCTGGATCCTAATTGGACTGTTGTGCTCAGAGGCTCACTTGTTGTATCCTTGGACGCGGCTTGGGTTGAATTTTATTCTCAATCAGCATGTGTCAGAAATGTATTAGTACCATCTCAGTGTTATTAATCACTATCAGTAAGTTCCTCACCAGGCATGGGCCGGTGTCAGATTCTCGATACGATAACTTTGAGTGAAATACTCATGGTTTTATGGTATAGCACTAGGCATGGTTTGCTGTATGAGAGTGGGGACAATAAGAACACATCAACATTTTAACTCAGTAAATCTAAAGGAACTACTGACATTAAAGTTTCATCTGTCATGGGCAACAAAGAAAGCATCATCAATATGCAAAAGAAGGTGAATACTATGAATGAACATTCATCCATCCATTGTCCAACGCCAGTTGCAGTTGGGCGAGAGGCTAAAGAAAACCAGGAACAAGTTGCCAGTCCATCACAGGCCAACGTAGACGCACACAGATACTTTAGAACAATTGTGTAAGACCAGTTAACCTACCAGTCAAATGTTTGGACTATGGGAGAAATCTGGTGAGAACTCAGGCATGCAAAATATGAGAACGTGGTATTTTAGGAAAGTATATTTTGGTAATAAAAGCTTTATGATGTCTCTTTTATGGCGAAACTAGCTGCATGTGTTGCTCAGGTGTCATTTTGACCTATACTTCCACACAGACCATTTTCAACTTTCTGGGGGCCTCCTGCATTTGTTTGGATGTTTCATTATATTTCTAAAGTGATTCAAGTTGAATGATTGACTTGGTGATTCTTGTACTTTCTCTAAAACTAATTCAGCTTCTTTGGCCATGTGTTGTTTAAAATTCCACTCTCATTGCATCTTCAGTTTCTGGCACATTTCTCTGTTGAGCCTTCCTTTAAATATTTGACTTCCGACAGTGCCATATGCTAAACGAAGGCGACATTCCCACTTCCAGACTTCACTGTTGGTTTGGTTTTGTTTAGGATTTGTACAGGGCCCATTTCTTTTCCAAACAGGGACTGTGCAAAGACATTCACAGATTATAAATTTGGGCTCAAAATACTAACCCAGGCTATATTCTTCAAGTGTTTCATTGACTTCATCAGTTGTCCTGTAGCAAACTTTTGAAGTGACTTTCAGCAATTTTTTCTTACCAAACATGGTGGTTTCAGTTCTCTTTCCTGGTTGTATTTTTTCCCCATTCCTCCATAATAAATATAGCCAAGAGCACCAGGCTGAGGCTGATTTAATGTACTGTATATATTGTTCCTCTGCGACAGACTGGCGACCAGTCCAGGGTGACCCCGCCTCTCGCCCGGAATGTTAGCTGGAGATAGGCACCAGCAACCCTCCCGACCCCACTAAGGGACAAGGGTGTAAAGAAAATGGATGGATGGATGGATGGATGGATATACTGTTCCTCACACTGCTGTATTGTTGCCACAATGCTACTTGGAGGAGCATTTATATCCTTAGAAATACGTGTGTAACCAATGCCATTAGCATGTTTTGTACTAATAGTATAAGTTAGTCCTAGCCTAGTAATTGCAACCGGTCGTTTCTCAATAGTCAAGTGTCCAGAACTTCTGTACACAGTAAAGCAGTAAAACATAAAATAAGGAGCTAGTTTTTTTTTAGCCATTTTGATCTTTGGTAACAGGGCAGTAGGAGACCTTCAGAAAATACATAAATTTGCACAACAACCAGTTCACATCAATTTGTTATTAAATACTAACAGATTTGATCCGACTTCCTGGATTTGTGTCTTTTTGCAGCTTTTTCATGGTTAATTTCTCTTCTGTACAATTTTGTGCTATTATACAATTTAATTCATGGATTAATTTGTTAACTAATTAATCCATGTGGATCCATGTGTATGTCTTGGGTTGTTACTGACATCTGGTCTGAATTTCACGTAAGTAGTCCTACCAGAAACAAAAGTACAGAGGAAAAACATTGATGTGTTCAATGTGTCAAAGGAGACAAAGGTCTTTCAGCCAGGAGTGCGTATTGAAATGTGGGAGAAGGACAGCACTGAATTACTGCACAGTCAAATAAAACCTTCAGATCCAATAGACTTTTAAGCCACAGAACCTCGGCGTACGTTTGTTAAAAAGCCAATGCCTAATCATCACCTGCAAGAATTCATGATATGATTTGGCTGCTATTAAACTGTGATCAAGTGTTTCGCAAAAACAAAAAAATGAATGAGAAATCATCTAAACACACTCATTTCAAATCGCACAGGGGGAAGAAGGGGAGAAATGAAGACTTAAGAACAGATATACAAAAACCGATAGAACAGGAATGAAGAATCAACACGTCTGTTGTCAAAAAACAGTAGATTACAATTGTATTTAATGTTGCTTCTGTAAAAAGAAGGCCTCAAAAGTTTCTACATTTCTGTTTTTTGTCTTTATGTCAGTATTTTATAGGCTAGTAACACTTGCGACCCACACCTGTAGCATGTAAATACAAAGAGTTGTATAAAGCGAGCCTCCCGGGGCTTTCGGATAGTCTAGAAATGTAAGTCACCGGAGAACATATCAAATTATGACAATTTCACCTTAAAGCCAATCCTTGGTTAGTCCTTTTGCTTGATTTCCAAACCTTACATACATTCATCATTGTTATGTAGACCAGGTATTGCTTTTTCATTTTTCAGCCCCTTCATCTCTCCTCTAGGGGGCCTTTGGGAGACCCAGATGGTCCCACTGCAGCTTCTGTAGTCCAGCTCGGTGTCCAAGGAGAATAGGGTAACGGTGACCGGTCGATCTTCGCGGAACCAACCGTCGGTTTGGTAACTACCAGAAATGCCAGGGTTTTGTCTGCTACCTGCAGTCACAGCAAATGACAAACACCCGAAGTACTGCTAGACACTCCACACTGAATCTAAGGTACACTCCACAAGAATCTCCTAATAAAGACATTGTTTGGCTCGACAAGTACATTGCGCTTGACATAGTGGATGACAACTGCTAAACCTCACTCTAAAAAGAATACAAAAAGGTGGTCGCTCTTTGTTATTAATGTTTTTTTTTGTTTTGTTTTTTATTTTTATTTTGAAACACGTTTCTATGAGCCAGCAAACCCTAGTGTTTAATACACAAATATGTTGAAAGCAAAAAAAAGAAGAAAAAAAGAAAAACTTAGAAAGGTCTTTTTTTTTTCTTTCCTTTTCTTCCCTAACAGACCAAAGGTCAGGTTTCGCGGTCGCTTTCGCCCACAGAGTAGAGCTCCCCAAGTCTTCTGAAGCGCGGGCCCCACTCTCTGAGATAGTCATAGTTCTGGTCCGAGTCCGACGACGCCGTCTCCAGCGAGCTGAGGGAGCCGGCGACCGAACCCCGGCCCTCGTACCCGTAGATCTGGATGGAGTCGTACGGTGGAGCTGTCGGGTCGTTGTCAGCTTCGTGAAGACGCACGTTGATGAACTCGTCCACGTCTACGCCGTTCGGGCCAGAGTGCTGCCCCGCCCGGGGCATGAACTGCAGGTCTGGCTTGATGTCCTTGCGCGGCAGGTAGCCGTTGATGCCATCAGGATTCTGCAGCGTGGCGATGTCAAACGCCTCAGTGTCCTCCTCGCCACCGCCTTCGTCGTCATAGCGGATGATGTTCTCCCTCACGTCTTCGTCGTCCTTGATGATCAGGGGCTCGTTCTTATGTCTCCTCAAGGTCACAAATAGTACTACTATTACTGTCCGAAAAAGGAGGTGGAATGGAATAAGAGAACACAAAAAGGAAAGGAAGAAATCTTGGTCAAGCTTTACCCAAACACAAATCTAAGCATTTGTACAGACACAGAGCCTTGTGAAGTATCAATGTGTTTTGAAAATCATAAAACTCAATGAATTGATTCTATTGGGATTTATTGTGATGGACCAACACAATGTAGTGGATGACTGTGAAGTGGAAAAAAATGATGAAAAACATGGCGTGTAGTTGTATTCAGCCTCGCTTACTCTGACACCATAAAGGGGCAGTGTCATTTTTCAGCCACACAGAATCATTTTGTAGCATAATGAAGGAACTATGTTAACTTCAGTTGTTATAAAATGCAATATATATCAAATATGACAAAAGAAATTTCACTTAATAATTTTGCACCTTGAAATTAGGTGACTGTCTCTTTAAAAATTCCTGCTCTTTCTAAAACTCTGACTTCAGGAAGTCATCACAACATGGCTTCTCTATCAACTCCTTAACAACATTTTTACCAGAACTGAACTGAAAAGTAGATTGCATAATGAGCTCCACTGATGCAAAGTTCCACCAGGTGTTTGCTAATTGTTGCTGGCTAGTCTGAAGGAGCTGAGTGGAAGAGGGCTGGAAACACCTCAAAGGCGGGGCTAGGTTCACCCAGGCATTTTGCACAGCCGAATGGTTGCCATGGGAGACTAAAGGATTTCTCAAACATGCGTGAAAGAACCAAAGTAACACTCCAGATATTTTTTTGGATGAAGGAATAATAATGTTATAACATGATGTAAAGCTAAAAAAAAAAACAATGATTTTACATAATACTGCCCCTTTAAGAAATGCTGTCCATCAAATCTGACTTTGCTTTTTTGCAAAGAAGGAAGATGAAAAACATCAGTCTGTGAATGTGCAAAGCTTATAGAGATATACTCCAGTTGATGATAGAATGTGTGGCTGAGTACATGAGCAGATTGTTTTTGTACTCTACTACTAAAATTAAAAAGGAACACCTTAAAATAGAGCAGAGTGTGTGTGTATGACATGACAAAGGAGAGAGCTCAAGTTCAATGGGATGGCGACTTACAAGAAAATGTAAATCAACGTCACTTTATAAAAACAGAAATAGATCACCTAGCAAAAGTATGATGCAAGCCAAGATGGCGATGAGCGCCCCCATACTGAGACCGATGGGGAGGACGTAGGCCTCCACGTTGCAGGACTGGACTACTAAATCTCTGCTGCACCCACAGACCCGGATGGTCAGGGTGTTGGTGCTGCTCATCGGCGGATGGCCTTGGTCCGACACAACAATTGGCAGGAAGTAGATCTCCTGCTTCTGTCGCCGGAAGCTATCGTGCTTAGCGACAACACTGATCGAGTTGTCTGTCAAAGAGGGAGAGAGAGAGAACGGGTGAATTTAGAAATTCATTTTCAGATAAGGATGTGTGAAAATCCCAGATTCCAATCCCGCTCTCAAACGGTGTGAAGAATCAGTGGCGAGCGAGGGTAAACTAATTTCACATCCACCGTCACCAGGCTTTTAAGAATGTCTCACATTTTATTGCGCCATTCTTCTTTGTTCTCGCTTCTCGTTTGAGGAATTGTCTGAAATTCAATCGTAGGAAGGTGACGCCCGAGCACGGTGCTCCTCCTGCTCTTCGAAAGCTGTCGGCGTCGATGGCGGGACGGCGGCGGGCGACGCCGGCGGAGAAGAGACGGTGGCACATGTCGACCCAGAAAGGTGCCAGCTGCTCTTTGATGACACTCCTGTGAAGCTGTCTGCTCATTAGCTGGCACTTCTTACCCGGCTCACATTATCAAACACTTGCATTCCCACAAGAATCCACTCCTGGCGATCTTATTGAAAACCTACAAGATGTCTGATAGTCTAACCTTTGCCTCGTCGCTCGAGGGCGTGCCGAAGAAGGAGGATGGAAATCACAGGGACTCGTCATGGAGAGGAGAGGAAAAAAAAACCCAGAGCCGTGATGGAAGTTTTGCATTGACAGAAAGAACTCAATCAAAAGATGAAACGCTTCATGATAGCATCACTTGCTTTTACACAATCTGTAATTGATGTGAACATATGTTCGGATTTATTTTCTTACAAGTGCTGCCACTGAGTGGTACACTCTGCTTTGTGAGCGCCAGCATGCCCTACTTCATTTTAACCGCTCAGCACTCCACACACAGCAGGCACGGATAAACTATATCCCGGTAAACTGTTAGGGTGCGTCCCGGTATACAGGTCATCCCCATCGTCTTTGTTAAATACTGTTTGTAAAAATAGAACGAAGCATCTCCTGCCTGTCAGCTCAGCCGCAGACGGAGTTGTGTAGGTTACCTTCAAAACACAATGCTCTTACAAGAACGCTGCTTTTTACTCTTCTTTCACATAAAAGGCCACAAAAACGGTGTTCATTCTCCGAGCACATAAGGTTCAAATGAACACGGCGCACCTTGAAAGTTAAAAGCAGAACTCCGTTCAGATTAAGATTTCAGCTATAAAAAGCTCAACGTGGCAGCAAAAGTGACACCAAGTAAAAATATCCAACACAATACATCATACGATGACGCAAAAAAAAAAAAAAAAGAAAGTATGACTTAATTGGATTACAATTTAAAGAAAATGAAGAGCGAGGAAAGGTTTATTTTTAAAACTAATTTTGACTTTGAAGCACTTCCATACTTAGTTTTTGCTTAAAGGTCACAATGGGACGTGCTTTTGTCCCAGTTAATTCACAAGTGGTCAATTCATACAAATTATATGAAATTGTGAAAAAATAATTATTCTAAAGCAACAAGAAGTGAAATATTCTCAATAGAAATCAAAATCTGACTGAAAATATAACAAAGTTATTTAACATGTAACGCCTGTTGGTGCATATTCTACACATAATGAGATATATGGGGGCACTTTAGTGTTAACTAGAGGTTAGTTTATGAGTAATTATGTGACAATTCATATTTATATTACTTGCTAAAGGGAAAATAATAATCTCTGCTTCATTTAGAACCTCTTTAATAGCAAAAACCCCACATTTTTAAGTATGTATAACTGTAAATAAATCCAGGACGTAAAGGACAATAATTCATGATAGTGTGTATTTAAAAAAAATCATGCACTGTTACTATTCTGTCTAATAAAATAAAAAGCAAATATTTAAGACTAACTAATATTCAGCTCCAAAAAAGATGTGTGTGTGTGTGTGTGTGTATATATATATATATATATATATATATATATATATATATATATATAAACTCACTTAGAGATGACATTTGATTTAAAAGTTTGATTTTCAGTTTAAAAAAAAATATATAATTGAATTAAATCAATTTTGAAAAAAAAAAAAAAAAAGAAAGTGTAAGACTGACCCACTGACCCAGTACCTTCCAGTCCCCGGTGTGCTGCTTCCACCACTCAACTAAAGGAAACTAACACTACAGATACAGGAACCATTAGTGCTTTAAATTAAAATACTATATCTTCCATTGGTTAAACTACAGAATGTCTTAAATTCCTTCTTGCGAATGTATCTACAGAACTACTGTGTATTGAAAGTTGCAGGAAAACATCTTAAACCCTCAATAATTGGCTATCTTGTCATATAAATTAGAATTTTTTGCATCCTTGCCTTTTTCCTGATGGTTTTTGCCGGTTTTGTTTCTTACAACGGCAATGTTTTTGAGTTCTTTCCTAACCAGAGAACGCCGATTCAAAGTATACAGCATCTTGTTTTCAGCTACTCGGAATCTTAGCTATTTTCCCGTTGGCTGACAACCCTTAACCTCTTCACTGTGTAAACCCTACAATTAGATTCATCATCGCAAACAAAAGCCACGTACAGAGGCTGACAGAGGCCCTCATGCTCTTCACTCAAGTGTCTCCCACAGCTGCCTGTTCAGATAGAAATAGCCACTGGAGTGCAGGGGGATACGGTGCAACGGGCTCCTTTTCTCTGTTTGGAATTAACAATATTATATACAAGTGGCAGGTGTAGTGTGGTGTGGTGTGTTGATGCGCTGCATCGAGTTGAATCGCAACACAACACATTTACTGTGGCTTTAGGAAAGTCGGAGGGGGAAATGAAGCCGTTTTGTTGTTCGGTCTAATGCAAGCCTGTTCTTTCGTTTGCGGCGGGGAAAATTTTTTTATGGACTACAATGCTTTGAAAAATATTCATGCGCCTTGAAATTGTTGCTCGTCATAGCGGAAACCACAGAGATCGAGAGCTGTAATGGGATTTCATGTGATGGATCAGCACAAAGTAGTGCATAATTGTGGAAGTGGAAGGAAAATGATGCATGTTTTTGAGGGTTTTTTTCCCCAACATAAAAGACATAAAAGTGTGGTGTGCCCTTGGATTCAACACATCAGAGTCAAAACTTTGTTAAATCACATTTTACTGCAATTCCAACTACGAGTTGTTTGGGGTATGTCTCTGTAAGCGTCGTGATCTAGAGATGGAAATCTTTGTAAAACATTACAAGCTCAGTCAGATTGAATGGAGAGCAGTCACTAAACATCACTTTTCAAGTTGTGCCTCAGATTCTGCCAGTGGATTCAGGTCTGGGCTTTGACTGGGATAAATGATTTGTCATAAACCATTCCCAAGCTCTGGTTAGGGTCATTGCCGTCCTCTAAAGTGAAGATTGTTGAAGCCTCCAACAGGGTTCGTATTGTCCTGTAGCTCCTTTACCGACTGTCTCTTGGCTGCTTCTCTGGCCTGTTTATTGGTGGATGGCCAGATCTAGGTAGGCTTCGAGTTGGGCAATAATCTTTCCATTTCTATGTGAGATGGAGACATTGGTTCAGAACCTAGCCCTACTTCAAATCTCTCCATGACTTTCTCCCTGACATGCCCTGCTGTGTTCGTTGGACTCTACAGACCCTTCTCCATTGCCATGTCTCACTCTAGCCTGCTAATGTGTGGTGCAGTTCCAGTCAAACTGGTTGAGTCTCCATTGGTCTGAACTGAGTCTTCCACACTACATGAGCGGTCCAGGAGATGTGGTCAATGCTCTATGGTTGTCATCTTGCTGCTTGTATCCTTGGCTGTGCATGTTCTCTGAAATCTCTGTATATTCATTCATGGTGGGTTGCCCCATTCAGTTGATGCTGTTTGCACTCTTCTATCACGACTGATTAAAAATGTTTGGATCTTAAGGTCTGACCATAGAAATATATGTTTGTAGTTTGCCATCTTGCCAGCTATTACAGTCTTGTCACAAATTGAAATTGAAAATGGCGGTTGGGATGTATTTATTGACGTAAATCAACACCCCGTTATGTCCGGCCTGTACCACCCCTGACGTGGTTCCAAAAGACTTCGAAGAACCACTCAGGATCTGGAAATGCAGACAAATCTGGCCGGGAATGACTGGGGAAGAATGGGTTGAAGCCATGCCCATGGAGAGGTAGTTTATGATGGAGGTTGTTCTCTAACAAAACCTCTGAAGTTTTCCCAAAACAGCTGACTTTTAATTACACCCATGCTACTTCCAGTTACTACTTAGGTGATGTCTGAAGGGAATTAGTTGCACTGGAATTTAATGAGAAGCATTAGAGTAATAGGGCTTGAATATAAATGCATCATACTTTTATTTGCGAAAGCTACCTCAGAATTGCACACTACTTTGATTTAATCTGTCCTAAATCCTAACTATTAGAATACATTGAAGTTTGCGGTTGAAACATGATAAAATGCTAAAACAAACAATTAATTGGTGAGAAGCTATAAAAGATCAGAAATTATAATACTTCAAATGCAACCTGCGACCCTTTCTGTTTTATACACCGCAGACTCACAGGAACAGAACTCAAGTCTTTTTTTCTGGATATTTGCACACGACAAGAAAAATGGATCTGGTTTGTGCCTCACTTTAGTTGCCGCTGCTTGATATGCTAGAAAAAGAGTGATATGCTTTTCACTGGCTATTTTTATGCTTCCTGTGATTACCCTGATGCCATGCTCCTGCCCACTGAGTACCTATTACAAAGTAAGAGGTTTTTATTTCAGACAGAAGACAGTGAGTCCACTTTATGACCTGATTTCTATGTACTTTCCTCCATCTGAGAGAGGTTGCTGTAAATTAGCCTGCAGCTTCTGCAACCAAACAGAAGGCCAGTACCATATGAAGAGGGTTTTTTTTTTTTTTTTTGCCCCGAGCTGAGACATTACACAACGTCATTTGGAACACAGCCTGTTCAGAACCAGTAGTGGAAGAGAAAAAAAAAAAAACAAAAGCAGAAAAAGGAGGAATGGAATTAAGACGAGAGAAAATGGCACATAAAGCAATCAGAATATTTAGCAAATAAATGTAGCACCATCTGCCGTGAAACGGCTCCTAGGATGTCACTCTACATTGAGCTGCAAGACTGCCACAGAAAGCCATTTGGATCCCACTCATTTAGTTTGCCTCAAAATGCACTGGGGAGTGAACGAGAAGCTGGTGTCCAAACAATTTCACATCTGCTAATTGTGAGCTACACTGATCCACCAGATTTCATCTGTGGTACGGTTAATACGCCGTGGGCAAGAGACAAGACTTGTAGGCGGGAGATGGGGGGTGAAGGGAGGGAGAACTCAGAGACAATTCGGTCGTTCTCCCACTGAAACAGCTGATTTCCAGGAGGCTGATTTGGTTTTCCTCACCTTGGTTGTGTTTGATGGTGAAGTTGGGGTTGCTCTGCATCTCTTGGACCAGGCGGTAGTCGAATCT
Organism: Poecilia formosa; assembly: GCF_000485575.1. Lineage (NCBI taxonomy): Eukaryota > Metazoa > Chordata > Actinopteri > Cyprinodontiformes > Poeciliidae > Poecilia > Poecilia formosa. Next base: position 1,728,391 of record NW_006800058.1, on the reverse strand, counting down.
GTGACCCTGGCTCGGGTCGTCTTTGTCTACGGCGCTGACGGTGTGAATCACCTGTGTTGAAAACAAGACGAGAGGATACACAAAGCAGACGGGGCAAAGCCATTAGAGAACACAGCCTACTCATTCTGATGAAATTATGTTGGTCCATAATTGGAACCGATTATGGACTTACTTACACTCTTTAAAAAGACAAATAAACCTGTTTAATACACAGTATCATAAGAAAAGGAACATCAGGTGGAAGTATTGAAGCAACATCTTAAGAAACCAGGAAGGACATTAAAATTTCGGAGCAAAACAAAATCTTCCAAACACATGATGAAAAAATATTTGCAAGGTGTATAAAGATAACAAAGGCCATCACAAAGACCTGATATCAGTTTCTTAGAATATTAAAGGGTAGAGCTGGACCACAATAGAACCAATAAAACCTTTAAAAAAAGAGACCCTCTATGTCAGGAGAAATGGTAAACTAGTAGAAGATTGTGAAAGGATACCCAAAAAATGTTTTATGCAGCTTAAAAAGAAATACCTGCCAAATACTAAAGAAATGTTTGTAAAGTTAGACATTAAAAGTATTAAAAAATCCCCTAAAACTTTTCATTCATTCCAAGAAGACCGGGCCAATGTTGAAAATGTACATAAACTAAACAGTGAAGTCACAGCAAAAGAAGAAATAAAACAGTTTGAACCCTTGATCACAATATAAATGCACAATTCAGAAGTGGAGCAGCTCAAACCTGAAGGTGCTAATGTCAAAAAAGACAAAACAATTTCACAATTGTGGTGTTTGAATGAAATAAGAAACGGAACTAAAATCAGACATGAATAAGTTTGTTCACTCAGTAAGGCATTAAAAACATGCCTCCTCCATCACCCTCCAACTACTTCCTACTGTCATCTTCTTTGTGGTTTGTGCCAGTGGCAACGCCTCCTTGTTGATTATCTAAATTGTTTGTTGCTAAAAAATAGTTTCCATAGCAGTTTTGCAAAATAAACAGGTTTTGACAAAAACCAAAAAAAAAAAAACCACCTCATCATATCCCCAGAACTTTTTCCTAATTTATTTTGTAAACATCAATTTGCTCAACAATATAGTGAACTAAAACGCAGCCATAGTTTACAGACATTATGTGACATTTCCATGAAACCTCCTGCATTTTCTCACATTTACCTCCACATAATTCATTTTTATTTTTTTAATATGCCAGCCTACATGGCAAAACAGAAAACAGGGATTAGCTTTGGGTTTTCTCTGGCCCCAGAAATATTTCACAAATCCCACTCTGTGAACCCGATGTCGTCTTTTCTCATGAGCTGAATGTATGGCTGCACTCCTACTGCGTATTCCTGTATTATCAGTGAGCTCCTTTCCAGTTTGACACACTTTCAGGCTCCTGGACCTATCTGTTAATCTGTCCTCACGGGTCTTCCCAGGTTGTACGTCCCGATGATTGATTGGAAATTTAAATTCGGGACCTGCAGGACAGTTTCTCTTTTTCTCTGCTTCCTTTTCTTCCCCCTCTTCTTCACCCTTTGAATAAAGCTCCCTATTGTACGTACACAGTTGCTCTGAATGAGGGCGATTGATGAGAAGGAGAATACTAAGTACTTGTCCAGGATTTTTTATTTTTTTTTTGGCTGGGGAAAGCATTGTGCCATCTGGAGGAAGACATGAAAGACAGTCTAGAATTATGATCCCCTCTGATCAATCCTGACTGCGCTCATTTTCCGTTCGCTCGGTGTCCGCCGTGTCGACGGAGGCCTGTTTCAGAGAGAAAAGGTCTGTACTCCCACCTCTGTGGTTTCCCAGTGAAATAAATAGGCTATAATTCATTGTGGCCAATCATTACAGGGGAGGAGAGGGAGAAAAGGAAAAAGGACAGAGAGTAGGAAAGTGATAGATCGCTGCTTTGATGAATGAGTCATTTCTTTCCTTACCTGTCCAGGTTTCCCATTTTCGCACAGATAGGCCTCGTATTCAGTGGCAAACTCAGGGGCATTGTCGTTAATGTCCATTACTCTGATGGCCACAATTGCTCTTGATATCTGACTGTGGTTTCCTATTATGGTTCAATAGACAGATGGATGGGAAGGGAGGGAGGATGAAAAGAGGGAGAGAGTAGAGGAAAAGTAGTAGTGAATAAGCAGGAATCGGAAAAAAGAGGCTTCACACAAACAAGGCTCCGCGTGAAATTCGGCTGCATGAATTCCGCAACCTGGTTTTAATTTGTTTTTATTTGCTTTGTCTTCGTTTGTTCTTTTCCCCGGCTTCTGGGAGAACGAAGGACGAGACAATCCATCTCCGTTTCAGCAAATACAAACGATGCGAAAAGCAAAAAATAAAAAATAAAATAAAACAAGCGGGCATCAGATTTTAAAATGGTTTTAGAGAATCCCCTGTACACTATGATGTTTAAAACATGAGGAGTAAAATCATGCATATTAAGGAGCCATTTGTAACTCAAGTCTGGAGAAAAAAAACAAAAAAAAACAAGAAAAGGCCATTTAATCAGATGAGGTTTCGAGAGGAAATATTCATCACTGATAACTGACAGTCGCTTTCAAGAGGCCCCGTGAATTTATTTATTCATCAGTGGAGCAATTGGCAACTTTTCAAGCAGTTAATTATTCTATAACCCCAAAAGAAAGTTTCCCCCACTGGAGCCAATGAAACTTCTTTGAGTTCAATTATTTTGTTGATATTTTTTTTACCCTTTTGTCTGAATTAATGTTTGTACACAGCAGTTATTACAATTGACTTGCATATAGGTGCTAAGCTGATTTTTTTTCATTTAAAGTTTCAGCAATTTTTACCATTAACACAAGAAAACCCACAAAAACAAAACAAAATAAACAAAAAACCGAGCTTACTAAAGGACTTTGAGTTGAAATAGAGAAAGTTTTCAGAGGCAAATTATATTGGATTGTGGATGTAAAACTTGCCGGGGACAAACTATTTTATTACAGTACATTAATTAGGCCCTTGTGGATGTAAAACTATCATTTTAATAAAAGGTTGCTCTGTTCTGTCAATGATATGAGGCTTCAAGTGATGAGTTGAAACGCTTGGAAACGCGGATTTTGCGTTTCCAAGTGTTTTCACAAATGCATCAACTTTGTCTACTGTTAAGATTGTATCATGTATTGGCATACATCCCTGGAATCTCAAGAATCTTAGATTTCTAGTAAAGTACAACAGAAAGAGCATTGCAAAAAAGAAAAAAATCTCCCTGCCTCATCCCTTCCTCAAAAAGACAGCTAATGTTCTTAAGTCCCACCCACAGGCCATAAGCATGCTAATGTCTATTTTAATTAATGCAATATTTAAACAAACAAACTTTTTGAAGATCCTTGATAAACATTGTAGTTACTGGAATCCAATGTTTTTAGCTTGATCAATGCGGTTTTCTAACCAGAAACTAAAAAAAATGCTATCTTTGTCTCATTAGCTTATATAGCTAAGAGCTACCATGTTGCGCTAGCCCATAACCCTGTTTAATGTGGTGGCTGCTACGTCAGGAAGAATCAATTTGAGCTATTTTCAGCACCAGTAGGGTGTTTAAAACAGAAGAAGGATGAAGTACAGCTTCCTTTTAAAAGGCAGTGGTCTAGCTGGTTATTCATCCTGCTACAACAGAGAGCTTGATATTAGCAGGTACTCGTCACGTTGCACCTTTCCTTTTTGGATGTTTTTTGGTGTGAAAAAGAACCGTCTGCCACACATCAACTATTTGTGCCCACTCTTGGGATGTTTTGTTAATTCGATGAATGAGCTAATTGATCCTGGACGCAATTCCATAAATGCTAGCCAAACTAAACCTCTAACGTTGATTTTAGAGGTTTAGCTTTTTTGTTGTTGTTGTTCCTTTCAACCTCTCCCTGTTATAGAAAGTAGAGCTTTAGAAAAGCTGGCAGTGCTTTGGAAATCTTTGAGTTTACATGTGTCCTCTTTGAGGAATAAAGCTATCAGGCTAATCACAAATTCCAGACGCTAAAAACAGTTTCAAATGTCAACTCTGAATCATTTCGTCTGCCTCACAGCTACTGCTCCCTCACATGCACAGTCAGACATCGTCTCTGCTTCTCAAATAAAAAATTAATGACCTCTTACCCAGGCTGGATAAAAGATGTTGAGCGCTGTTTAATTATAGCTCTTAAATAGAAATTGGAATCAGCAGTTCAAAGCTTTACAAAACCCGGAGATCAGAAATCAACCAACAACCTCCGCGCATCTCTCTATTTAAAAAAAAAAAAAAAAACTGGGTGAATTTGAACAAACTGTTGAGTCAGTATATAGATAAAATATTAAGTCAGTATATTTTACTACTATAATACTCTACATCCTATAGTACTATTAGGGTGCTGCTGGTGCATTTGTTCACTATACCAGAGAATTTCACATAGTAACAATAGACTGCATTACCAGGACTTGACAGGGTTTGATAGTTACACACCATGAGGGGAGCACAAATGTCACAGTGGGCATAGTGTCTATAGAACAGATTATTGTCACCAAGATGGATCACACCGAGGGAGGACTATCACATCACCGAGCATTACAGAACCTGATGACATCTCTGTCTGCCATGCAGACACAGGTACAGGTACCCCAAAGGAAACTTATCAAATGGAAATCATTTGGTACACATGCAGACCACCTACGGCTCTGTAAATGATTCAGTTTGGCAGATTTATAACTGGCAACACACACAAGTGGAGGCATTGCGGGTGTTTTATTTCTGCCTAATCAAGCTTGGTATAAACTAGAAGAGCAGCTCCAAAATGTACATCAGCAGCAGTAATTGTTAACATAGGAAAATAAAGTGTCGTAAGTATATTAAAAAACACTTCTACAAAAACTACACAGCCTGCATCTACCATGACATACTACCATGCTGAAGAGCCATATTTGGAACATTCAACATTCATTTTTATCAGTTTTTTTCTTCATTTCTTTAGCACTTACATATGAATGGTTTCACATAATGACCTGTACTATAAGTACAGTAGACCCCCCGCCTATTCATGGTTCAGTATTCACAGATTCACCTATTCACAGAGTTTCTGTGACAGTAACTTTAAACTGTTTGTGAAAATCTCACCTATTTGTAAGTTTTTGCTCATGTTCTGCAAAGTACTTAAAAGAAAATACAACAAATGAAGCTGACATTTCTAGGTGCAGTACTCCATCGCACACTATTGGCTGGCATTTGGTACTCAGCCAATCCAGAAGGACCATTCATTTTCCTTGATGCTGATTGGCTGTATCCCCAACAGTGGAAATAAGAAAGACTGTAGATATTAGCTTCTGTAGAGCTGCTAATTACCACAAACATCTTTTCTTTTTTTTTTTGCTAAACATCACTTTTGGCGAAAAAGGAGACAGCCATGAACATGTTGCCACACACACTGCATTAATACAATTGCAGTTGGAGGAAACCTGGGATTAGTCGATTTTATCTGCATTTCCTGTCTTTCAACAAACGAATGAAACCAAAGTGGAGAGCAGGGGCCCTTGAAAGTCGAGGCCCTCCGCCTATCTGGAAGGCAAATTGAAAAAGAGGTAAACAGGGAGGTGAGTGGAAACTGACAGTCGGATAGACAGTGATAGATGGATTAAAGTGGAGAGAGAGGAGGGGACCCAATCCCCACCCACCCCCTCTCAACCCTCCCTCAAGCAGACAGGGAATAGAATCTGATTAGTCAGACGTCAACTGGTGCGAGGCGGCAGAACGAGCCTCAGTTTGGGTGGCAAATGGCACCGGGACAGAGCCGGGGAAACACATCTATTCCCTTTCACGCCAGAGGAGACACCGCCTTCTACTCTCCGAGCGTGAAGAATAGCAAAACCGCCGTATTCATTTTGGCAAATTCCTATTAGGTGCTTTTAGAGATGCCACTATCTCAAGCCACAGTTACTTTGCCAAGGGGCATGAAGACATGCCTGCAGTGTACAGAGGGAACGGGTGGGGGGAGTTTACAACGTGACAAGAGGACGGGGGCTTATCGAGTGAAACACATTCGGCTCGCTCAAAAAGGGGGCGCCGCGTCGATTGCGGGGAATTCGTCTTTAACTCCACGGCCAGAAACATTGTGACAGTGTTTGGGGCTTTGATTTATTCCAACAATTAACGAGTGTTTCCTTTGATTAAAGGAAGAACGGGACGGGACCAGAACGAGAAGCAAGGGAGAGATACGGCAGAAGCAGACAGAAAAGTTACAAGCTGAGTCAATTTCTATCCCAATAGCTTAAAGGGGTACATTAAGCTTTATCACATCATACAGCCCCCCTGAAACAATCTGTATGCAAATAAAGCCTTGCGTACGGTTGAAGCTGTTTGTAGCTCTGCCGGCAAGATTTTCTACATCGTCAGTGACTTTTTTTGTGCTTCGCAGATGTTCTTTAATCTGTAATGGATGCCTGGCGTTTGGAGCAATCCACTCTGGAGCATGTCTTTAAAACAGTCTATTTGATATGTCTTAATGTTATTGCACTTCCACAAATTGAGCGCTGGGCCGTTTAATTCAATCAAAACTCAGCAAATTAACGCGTTTAATGCCTCTGCGGAGTCACGGGCTAATTGTTTGTGCCGTGCTCCCGGAGCGGTTAAACTGTTTAACGGAGGATTTCCAGTAGTAGGTCAGCGGTTCCTTTAGCTGAGAAGAGTTCCGAAAAAAAAAAGAAAAGAAAGAGGAGAGAACATGCTCTGTCTGTTTTTTTAAATCTTGCATGCCGATGTGTGTCTAATTGCTGACTTGCAGATCGGACAACGGGATGAGAAACACTTTTAGCTTGTTTTTACAAAATAATTAGGAACATAGAGTAGAATATATTCCTACTTTAACATCTACAGTTACAAATAAACACTTAAAGCATGTTTTATATTTGTTCACCTTCGAAGAGTAACTAATTCAAAATGAACCCTAAACTTAAAAACTAATTCTTGTTTCAACGCCTTAAATAATAAGGTCTTCTTGTATTCATTTATTTGCCCATTGATTTTTCATTACTCTTTACTTTAGACTTGATGCAGTACTTCATCTCCCACTGACTTTATTGTCAACCTTTTGCTGTTGGACCTTTCAATCAGTGAGAAACTGTCATCAGTTGTGGTTTATTATGTAAGATAACTGTAACTGAAAATAAGATGCTCATTTTTCAGTAAGACAACTTTTTCCATAGAGGTACATCAAGTTAGCATTTGATACAAAAGGATATATTTTTTTATAAAGTCTAAGCTAATGTTAGATATTAGGATATAATTATTTGAAAATAAAAGTAGATTAAACATACAGCTCTGCATTTGTAGTGCGGTTCTGTGAAGTTATCAGTAATAGTTTTTTTAATGCAGTAAAAAACCTTTTTGCCAATGTAAATGCATCCTCAAAGTGGAGGAAAGCTAACAAGCTAAGCAGGTGAACACAGCATCAATCTGCCTCATGAGCTAATCTGAATAAAACCTTGGCTGATTTGGACTTCGGTCCCATCCACAGGGCAAGGTTTTCTTTTTTGTTTTTTAATTGTAAACTTTTAGTTTTTCTCCACATATTTTTAAATGGGTTTCAAAGGGAAAATTCAATAATGTGGACTAATGTGGACAGTGAACATGGTCAGGTTTGCTCAACCTCTAATCTAACCGATAACCTCAAATGAGTTTACATTTTTTTCTCTCTTTCTGCAGGCGTAGCAGCAGACTGTTACAGTGTTCTCTTGTATTCTCTCTATTGTTCTTTCTCTCTACTCTGATGCAGCTGATCTGGTGGATCGACTCCTCATCCTTTTCCTACACATAAAACTATTTCCAAAAATAATTTCACATAACTACCCTTAAAAAAGAAAACTTTAAATATCACTTTAAGTGGGATAAATTTGCAGAACATTTTCGTCAGATATTATTTCAAAGCGTTTGGAAGTACACAGCCCTCCTTCAGCAGCTAAGTAACAGCTTTGTGTGGCACCAGGACTCGCCCCGCCCGCCCCTACTTACTGACTTCTGTAGCGGTTACTGTGATGTTGTGCCACATGTCCGTCTCCCGGTCCAGCGGCTTGGCCAGCGTGATGTTCCCGTCGTCCACGTTGATGTTGAACTGCCTCTCCAGATCCGTGTGCCGATCGATGAAGTACCTGCAAAGAAAAGCAAACATCAGAAATTCGAGTCGGACCGCTGGAGCGAGCAGCTCCGCTCGAGCGTCTTCTCAGGTCCTCCGGTTGCCGCGGCCGACGGGGAACCCCGCTCATCAAGAGAAACCTGTAGATCAATGGGTATTTAAAACGCCGACAAATCAATAATTATCATCTAAGGAATAATTATGGCTTTCACATGAGCAGCACGGCAGCCTAATGACATCTCTGAAGTGCTCCATTTCCAATCACACACACTCACACACAAAACAAAGCAACCATTAGCACATGTGAGCGTGTGTCAGGGTAAGAGATGTGCTGCTGTTAACCCTGTTTGGCATCTCCCAACACTCAATGGCTCCCAAAGGCTTTGAATTAATGAGTTAGGACAGCAAAGTGTCACACACAACACAACAGGGTGGGTGTGAGAGGGGATGGGGGAAGAGGGGGAGTGATAATGGATAGAATTGAGATTAACCATTGGCCTGTGTGTTAAGAGTGTTCTTGTTTGGATTTTAGCAGCAATGTGTTGATTTTAGCCAGGGGCCGTTATGGGATTTTCACAGTTTGAGAAGCTTAAAAAAAAAAAAAAAAATCCAGGTTTTAAGGTAGTAAACAAAGGTTTTCCATCAAAATATACCATAATATAACATATCATGTATGTAAAAACAGCAAAAAGCAACAGCTATGAAAGCTGCAGCTGGAATAACACACAGCCTGTAAGAGTCGAGTATGTCAGATTTTTTTTTTTTTTTTTTTGTGGCGTTGATACACAACTAAAGCCAAAAATACAGAATACTCTTTTTTTTTCATATTATAAAGTAGAGCAACCTATTTCTGCTGACTGCCTGGCAATAAGACAACTACTACTTCAGTGGTGGACATACTTCCACTAATTAACCACAGTTTGTGGTTCCCGCTTTAGCGGTTTTGGTAACTTTGAATATATTTAGCACATACACCTTCCCCTAAAATCCTAAAATTTTAAAGAATTTATCAGAATTAGAAATGACCAAAGTCAACCATGGATTTGGATGGAAATTTGGACCTAATGCCAATCAGCAGCATTAGTCAGTGAACAAACTTCAGAGAAATTAAAGTGTCTGTGATATTTAAAATATATAGTTAGTTGTTGTATTTATGTGTATTTGATTTTGTTACACTGGTTTAGCTTGAGGCTAGATCTAAAAGCTGCACTGAGGTATTGAACATACAGCCGACAGTGGTGGGCAGCTAATTTCTCAGCTTTTGTTGTTTTGCTGACGTCAAAAAACACCTCATGCACTTAGGTTCCACCAAATTCTTGCTTCCAGATAAATTCTAATCCGCTAATTTACTTGGCTCTTTTGAAAACTTTTGGTTGAATAAAGTTTGACATCTGTGCTAACGTTTTGCTTAGCAGTTAGCAATTCTACAAGCACTTGGACGTTTAAGTTAAAGAAACTTTATTGAGTAAGCTACAGTTACAACAAACAAACAAATGAAGTAGACAGAAAAATACTAACAACCAGAGGTGTTATTAAACAAATACATGCAAAAAATTTCCCATATCAATTGTTTTAAGAGCCTTTCTGTTTTTCTTCTCACATTCTCCACTGTGATGCAGTGCAGGATATTACATTTATTTTGTACCCAGACTGCATCGCTGCAGAACAGTCAACAGTTTAAAATCCAATGATGTCCTGGGATACTTTCTGACTAAAGCCCTATGGTGGGTATCAACAACTCTGAATTTAGCTCTTTAGCAATAGCTTCTGCTATATGCCACTTTAGTATAGCTCTTTAGTGTTAGAGGGAGTAATGTTTATGATTGGTGCTGTAGGGTTAGCACAGCTAATGTTTTAGTTAGCGGTCCCACCACTGTAGAAATATGACTGGACATATTTTCATCTATGTAGAGCTGTTACTCTTATGTTTATGCTGTTTTAAAACTGCAGTTAGCAAGCTAAAACTAGCATTTCTGTTACAACTCAACACAGCCCGAGTAACCAAGCAGCCAGCCCAACAAAATAACCAGCTCATATCATTTTACTCCAACTGTTGGACCATAGCAACTGCATAATGGGAAAAATGTTTTTTTCCTCTGTTGATGGGAACATTTTTATTCTCAGGTGGACATTTTCCAACAGTTCAGATCTGTGACCCACTGATTTATTTAGTTTACAACTTTAACACAAGGGCGGGTGGAATTTATAAACTCTGCAGAAAAACACTAAAGAAGAGGGTATGTAATTGGAGTGCAAAAAAAAAAGAAAAGGAGGATTCTTCCGGAGCTACTTGAAAGTGTGAAATTGCTCTTTCATGTTGGAGCGCGTACGGCCGCCAATTCCCGGGACAAGCCCACACAAAAACTGGCTCAAAAAGAATCTGTCATTATGGGTCATCTTTGGTTTCCACACGTTGTGCTCACCATTGTGTGCGGCTGTCACACACAGCCTACTCGCCACTGGAAAAAAAAACAACAACCAAAGAACAAAAATGCACACACACGCATGTAGCTGCAGTGATTCACGTCAGCTAATTACACCGTGCACCGCACAACTGTTTCCAAGCCCCCCCCGTTTCCTCCCCTCCCGCCAGGGGGACACGCTGTCTCCGTTCATCTCGCCCCGTCTCACTCTCATGTCCCCCTTCACAGTCGTCACCTTTTTTTTCTCCTGTTCAATCCAGATGGGTCTCGAGCTCTTCCCATTGCAGTCCCACTCTCACACACACACACCCTTTCTAACACTTGCACCCTGCTGCCCCCTGTTTTCATTTTTTTTCTTCCTCAACCTGGGTTTCATACCATCTCTCACTGGAGCTGCTCATCCCTATCAGCGCAGACCTGTTGGCAGGAGCTCGGCTGTATTTTACTTGAAGAAATAAAAAAAAGGGGGGTGAAAGAGGACAGAGGCGAAAAGCACAAAAAAAATGGAGAAAGAACACCAGACAAACTCAACAACTGTTTATGTGAAGGAGGGTGCTGCTTATTCAAGAATGGCAGGGAATGAAATAAATAAACCACTGGCCCAGATTCCAATTGTTGGGGAGATGTACCGAGGCGTGACATTTCCATTTTTGAGATGAAATGGTGTAAAATCCTCCAGACGGCAGGGCTGGTAGAGGTCCATGAGGATCCTCCGCCTCACCCCCCAACCCGCATCCCTTCTGTCTGTGCCCCAACACTTCCCAAACCCTCCACCCGCCCTCCACCCTTACGCCCTGCAGACGCAGAGCACTTTCAAGACAGGCAGACAGCAGCAAACCACCTGGGAGCAGCCGCTCTCCTGCAGACTGAGTGGATCCCAGTCAGGCTCTGACAGCCTCACGTGGAGGCAAGGAGACAGACCCTGAAATGTTCTGCCACCTGCCACTCACGCTGACAACGTGATGTGCAAAGAATTAAAAGCAAAAAAAAAATAAAAAGATTTTAAAAAAATAATAATTTCAGGGTTTACAGACTCTGCTGGTCTGTGTCGTTGCCTCGTTTCTCTCTCTGGACGGAGCTGTTTAAAAGCCGATCGGCCGACATGCTAAACGTAACGGCTGGGCAACTGAGCCCAAATGTTTTGCCCTTCGAATGACTCGGTGTAGATCTATTCAGCTTCCTCCCATCTTAAGGAAATCAGAAAGCTTGTTGTAAAAGCTGCTCTTTTTTGTAACGGTGGAGATGTTTTTCTTTTTTTTTTTATTATTTACATTTCAATGCACAGCTTTCCTGCCAGACTACTTGTCAGTTAAACAGCATGGCCAGGACGTCTCTCCCTGTTGGAGCTTCTGCAGGTTGCAGTCTTTAAGCCTCATTAACTATGCCGCCTGTCAGCGTCTCACTTAGTTTTCCATCAGAGCTTCCTTTTGATAAAAAAATCGGACTTAAATGAATATTTGAAGATTTTAAATTGTTTTGTCCTTAGGTACAAATGTTAAGAAAAAACAAAACAAAAACTGTGACATTTAAGGAATATTTACCAGACCCTTATGCTCCTTTGACATGTGTCTGTCAGGCTACAAATGAATCAATCATAATCCAGTTTTGCAGTGCATACTCCGTGAAACGATCACAAAATTAGGGTGGGAATATGAGGTTTAATCCCAACTGGAGCTCTAATTACGACACTTAGCTATGAATGTTCATCAGCTGTCGCAACATGTTATTACTGAATACGTTGCTTATTCAGTGGTAACATCACTGAATAAGCAACGAACCCTGTCCTGACATGGCAGAACACTCCCTATATCGGACATTTTGTATCGATATTGATACAAAGTGTGGACAAATAGAAGAAACACATTTCAGACAGGTGATGACACCTGACGCTTTGCCAATGCATCAAATGCATTTGATGCAAATGCATTTTTAAAAAGGGCTGTCATCTGTGGTCTTTTGTAGCCAGTTATTCTAAATAAAAGCAATTCTGTCTTCATCACTCTGAATCTGTTAAGCGCCTAACAGACACTCGGCCTATCTCCTCCCAATGAACAGCCACTGGAAGTTTAAAACTCTGCTAACATGGGTGGCGAGTACATCCAGAAAAAGGGAAAAAAAAAAAAAAAAAACCTCTAGCTTACGAGTCAAACAAAAAAGTTCAGAAAAGTCCATGCTGTCTCATAGACAGCAACTCTGTCTATGAGACAGCATGAGAGGAAAAAAGGGAATGTCTAAGGATGCCACATGCGAGCTGTGGGAACGTTCCAACCTAACACTACGATGCTGATGTTTAAGAGCAACTTAGAGACATGCATCCAAAACAGTGAAGTAATAAACCTCCCAGGCTGACATAAGCTAACGTTATCTGTTTAGATATTAGTTTTAGAGACTCAGACAGGACCACCACATGCTAGCTGTGGTAACGCTGCAAGCTAACACTACGACTCGAAGAGATGATCTGTTCGGCAAAGTTCTGAATCTCGCAACGCTACAATTTACTGAGGTACAAATTAACAGAAAAATGCTAATCAGCTGATGACTCAGTCGCAGTCGGTTATTAAATAGTGAACTAAGTAGTTATTCGTCTTTATCAGTCTATATGCCATTAGATACGTAACACAGAAGTGTCCTACTCTATGTTTGCGCTGCAGCAGCTAGGAGAACATAGTGTCTTTGGACTATGAATATATATTATTGTTTGCATCCCAGTGGTCATAAAATTTGGAGGAGGGGGGGAAAAGATCAAGCCTATCTTTTTATTTGTTTTTATTTTTGTCCATAGAGAACAAAATGCCCGTGACATTCCTGCTTGTTATTAGGCCAGGAATTCCTCCGGGAGGATCACAGATGTAGGACTAATTTAGCCGTATCCTGAATGCTGACCATTTCTGTTCATACACCGTATTTTATTCAGGTTGGCTCCCAAGCCAAAGGGAGGGTCCAAACTAATCTATATAGAACATCAGAAAAAATATGAAAAAATATTATCAGAAAGGAATGTACCAGTGAGAGAGAAAAAAAGCCAACGTTGAATGTCTTTTTTTATTTTTTTCAAACCTGGCTCATGTACTTGAGTGCTTGTAATACCATATGCTGCATGTCAGCTGTCCACTAACATAGCCTAGAAACAAGCAATTATGTTCCTAGAAATCCACACAGAAACAGGGAAGGGATGAGGGTCGGGGGGGAGAAGTTAATAAAAAACAGAGGGAAAAAATACCAGCATGGTCAATAGTTTTGTAGAAATTAAACTCACAGTTTCTTCTTTAAAACCCAGAAGTTTCTTTCAGACAGTCCTAGAGACTGCCAGATGTCACATTGCTTTTTATCTGTTATCAGTCAGGTAGAAAACGAAAGAGCACAGGCTCTGGGGAGAAACAGCTCTGGGGGAGTATTTCATGAGAGCACCTGAAAGGTTATTGGTTGGATGCATTAAGTACAGCTGAGGGGTTGTTTGTCTCCTGAGTGGAATGAGGACATGGCAGCCCACCAGAGCACTCGCCCGCGAGTGTTTTAGAGTCAGTCTGGCTTGGCCTGGTCCGGGAGGAGGGGTGGGGGGGATTAAGACAGCGAGTGATTCTAATCAGAGGGGGTCGAGTCGAGAGCTTTTGCCAATGATAGCTGGACAGCATCAACAGTAATGCTGGTATATTTTCCTGGTGCTCTTCATGAACAGGTCAGTCTTTACAAACTACTGCCACCGTCCAGGAAACAGAAAAATACATTGTCTTAAAAGTCTGGTATAGATTAAGAAGAAAAAAAAGTTAATTGTTTGCCTTTTTTATTTATTTATTTATTTTGAAAGTTTTTAATTGAGTGCAAAAGTATCTCTACCCCTTGTACTTTTCAACTTTTATTTTTTTTCCCCCGATATTACAAATTTAAGCTTCCGTATATTTTACTGGGATTTTATTTGATAGACCAACCTAAAGTTGTTTATAATTGTGAAGAGGAATGAAAATGATGCATAGTTCCTTACATTTTTGACATACAAAGATTAGGGACAGGAGTTTAAATTAATTTCAATTAATTACTTACAACAATTTCAATGGGTAAAACTTTACCCTTTGTATCTAAAAGTTCCAGCTCGGGGCCTTTACATGCAAAGGTCCCGAGCTGGAACCTTTGCATTCAGGTGTTTCTGGTCCACCCGTATATCTGACGGAAAAGTAACATCTGCGAAAAGCAAAAGACAACAAAGCTGCTTATCTTGGCACAGTGGGGTTCATTTTTACTTTAAAAAATGATCTGATGGTAAGCTATCGTTCAAGTTATCCAAAAAGGAGTTAAATTAAGCAAAGCCTAATCCTAATGCAGCATCTCAATGCTAAACATGTAGCAGCAGCACAGACGTCCACAGTTCATATTTCTATGAAAGCTTCATGAATGATCAAGGGTTTCTGATTCACTGGAAAGCTGAATGGTTAGAATAACATTTTACTCCAGTCTGATAGCTGACTAACCTAAACAACAGATTAAAAACAAAAATATCTTTGTTTTGTTGAGCTCATATGTCTATTTATTCAATAGCAAAAAGAGGTTTTGAATTGAGAAAGTTCAGTAAAACTTTCAAGAACTTCCATTTGTTGCAGTAACAACTTCAAGTCTTTTGGGATTATGGGAATGTGGGCATTCACATAAACCCGCCGACAGACACTCACACCCCGTGTTCCCCTATGAACAGCCGCTGGAAGTTTAAAACTCTAACATGGTGAGTACATCCAGAAAAGAAAAATCTCTTTAGCTGACAAGTCAAACAGCAAAGCATTTGGAAGAACTTTGCCTATGAGGCACTTGGACAGGAAAGAAAGGGAATGCAGAAGGAAGCCACATGCTAGCTGCTGTAAAGCTACAAGCTAAAGCTACAGCACTGATGTTTGAGAGCAGCTGAAAAACGTGGGCAAAGCTCCTATATCAACCGGGAAGAAGTAAATCTCTATATCAGCTCTAGAGATGCAGATAGGAAAATGTTAATCAGCTGACGACTCAAGTCAGTTACTAAAAAGTGAAGAAACAAAAGAAACCAGTCTAAGCTACTCTACTGCTATAGTTTATCACAAAGAAAATAACATACACAATTACCAGAAAGAAGTTGTACAGAGCAGCTGCTAAATACATCTACATTGATCATCTTCTTGTTCACATTAAAAAGAAAAGGGTTTGTAATCAACAGATTCATGTTTGGTTTGAAACAATCTATTTTAGAACAGAATGGTCCTTTAATTGTCCCTCTGTAGTTAAAAGTAGTTCTACTACTTAGAGAGGAAACTGACAGGTAAATGGAAACAAACACTAAAAACTAAAGATAAGCAGATGTTATAAAATAAAAATGTTTGCACAAGTAACTCAGAAGGTAAAGAACTCCATAAAGGATATTAGAATAGAATGGAAATGTCCTTTAATGTCCCACAGTGGGGAAAATCAAGTGTACCAGCAGCAAGCAGTTTTTTCTCCATTCTTTGAGGCATTTTTGTTGTCTTCACTTTGTGTTTGTCTGTCGCGTAAAATACGCCACAACTGGTGGCTCTGACATGACAACGTGAAAAAGTTGAATGGTTCTAAATATATTTCTATATATCTTGTGGATCAATCTTATCTTTGTCCAGGAAAGATAACCTGTTTGTCACTTTTGGAAACTGAGCATATTTGCATAAATCTGACGAACAGAAGAAATCTGAACAAATGTAGGCGTGCTGTTATTTACTCTGAATGTAATGGAATTCAATTGTAAAGGCGAGCATGGCGTCAGAGCACATGCTAAAATATTCACTGTTGTTTCTCATATTTAGTAAAAAAAAATTCTGAGGTTTTATGGAAAAAATATTAGATCTGAATACATAAAAGCCCGTGAAGACAAAAAACCCCATCATAACCGAACAGGCGTATTAATCCGTCTTACAGAATCATATCTAATAATGGCAGAGCCAAAGTTTGAGTTTTGGCCTGTTATCTGGCGAGGTTCCCCCCTGCCCCCCCCCGCCCTCAGGCTGTTCATTATTAAGAAACACCTGTGATGCTGTGATGTTATAAAAAGGCTTCGCTGAGGGTACGGCTCTCTTTCAGCCAGTATATTTTGTAGGATTAAAATCTCCCGGCCCTGTAATCATTTTATCAGCGCGGCGCTCAGACTTACAGGCTAATACAAAGCGTGACTGGAAGTACAATCAAACTGTCTTTGAGGTTTAGGCTGATGCATCATCTCAGGGCCTCCGCACGACAATACTTTGTTTCATCTCACCCCCCGCCGACAGCCCCAAAGAAAGCTCTCAACATCTGTGATGGATGCTCTCGAAATCATCCGCCTGAGGGTGGAGGTAGCAAACAAAACGCACACTTTTAAATTATGTTTAAGCGTGCCAAAGTAGGTTTCTGTACACAAAACGAGTAGCGAGCCAAAATGGGGAATATGTTAGTGAAAGACTTGGAATTGAAAGTGGAATCTTAACAGGCCGATCTTGCTAAGCGAACATGGAATTAAACTGACCGTTTGTGGGCGTGAGCGACCTTTTAAGTTACGTCAAAGCTGCTTGCGTGTGTTTTAACGCAATTCCAAGGATGAAAGACACCTGCAGGCTGCCCATCAGTGTGGGAAGGCTTTCGAGTCCACCACTCCAAGTGAGAAAGATTATACGCAATTAAAAAATTTACATTTAAGAAAGTTTGAGGTTTTTGAAGGTGTAAAGATCCCACAGCCCAAAGCTAGAGCTTGGATTTTAGTTATCGGGTTTTGGATCATTTTCAGGTCAGGTCAGTAATCGGTTATCGGACAAAAAAATGCATTTGTAACCCTTTTCAGATGAATAGACATTGTTCACAGATAAAATACTTTTTCATGCCACTTTAAGAATTTTGTAAAATAAGTTTGGAAAATTTCGGCAGAGTCAGGACTAAAAATAAAAAGTTTAAGTATTTTAAGGCCTTAATTCTATTCAGACAACCTTGTCTATAAGGATGGCAGCACATGACCCAGTTTAAGCTGTTTATATACGGGCAGATTTATAGCTGCAAATGCACAAAAACTTCTCAGCAGCAGGGTGATGCCATCTGCAGTCATACTCATTCATTATTTAATCACTTCCTCCTTCAATAGGAACGGGGGAAAAAACAAAAAGAAAAAACAAAGAACAGAGCATGTTTATTGAACTTTGTGAAGCACTGAATTTGATATAAAGTAAATTCTTTTAAAGAATACATTTTTTAGATACATCTATAACACAAACATATATGAATAAGAATAAGAACTTTGAAAAAAGACTAAAGATGTTGTATCACAGAGAGGAGAAGGCATCCTGCAACCTCAGGGCTGGATTCCTCCTTGTGGCAATTTCATCTCTATACATGAGAATGCTCCCAGAAATGCGAAAGAGGAGGGGGAAAAAAAAAGGAAAAAAAAAGAAGTAAAAGTAGAATGGACCAGTCCTGCTCTACAGCATCAACCAATCTCTGAAACCCAGCCTGCTCTCTGCTCGCCAGGCAATTACACACAACCTGTTGAGTGTTGTACCGGGAATGCGGTCAGCAAGTCACTGGAGAATTAATGAAATGCCAAAGTGGAGGGAGAGAAATTGCCTGTATAACCTGTCCTCAAGGTGCCCTTGTGGTATTTCCAAGAATAAGTCACACAAGAGGAGAAGGTACTCTGTTCCAGCACACTGGAAGAGAAAGTTGGGTTTTCTTTAACTCGTAGCCGACTACTTCTTTTTCTTTTTTTTCTTTTTTTGTCTTCCCTCGGTCATCTCTGAAAATGACCGCAATCACAGAGGTCGCTTCCTCAGCGCCTGAGACACTTCCACGTTTTCCAAAGGTCAGGGACGCGAAGAAATTTAATTGGATGCCTCGGTGTCGACCCCTTTATTAAAACAAGTCATTATAGGCCGAGAAAGACCTTCCTCCAGTTTTTACTAAAAGTGATATTAAAGAGCTTTTTCTTTCACAGGTTACCGTGGCGAGGCATTGACAGACGGTCCGGCGGTGAAGGCTAAGGGCTCAGTCGTTAGCTCGGGGTTGGCGGCGGCCTTACCTGACGAGGCTCCCGGAGGAGTCCGGATCCCTGGCAGCTACCCTCCCGATCACCGTGGCGACGGGGGCGTTCTCCTTTACTTCCAGTAGGTACATGGGCTTGGAGAAGACCGGAGGCTCGTCGGCGTCCTCCACTACTATCTTGACCGTGGCCGTGTCCTTGAAGGGCCCGCCGCTGCCGGGCTCCGAGCGGACGTTGGTCGCCTCCACCTTCAGTGTGTAGGCTTTCTTGCTCTCGTAGTCCAGAGGCTGGAAGGAGAACACAGAGACAGAGGGTCAAAGAGACGCTGGTCCTCAACTCACATCAGTCCCACGGTTAAAAAGTATAAGTCCAGGACTTCTCTGGTTATCGAACAGAGCAGGTGTTTAAATGTGATGGCACTGTCTTAATCTGTTGTTGTTTGGACTTTTTAATTTAATTCACTTTCCTTTCCTTTTTTGATAATTTCTTAGTTTATTTTTGTTTTTGCTTAGCTTTTGTCAATTTAATTATTTCTTGTGTTAGTTCATTTACTCGTCCTTCGACTAGAGTTTCTTTCTGCTTAGATACTCACACTTCCACTCTTTTGTTCTTCATACACTGAAGGGTTTCAGTGTGTAGTGTATCCCCATTCTCCAGAATGATCTCTTGCCCCGCTCCCCTCTGTGCCCATCATCCACACTTGGGCTGAGCCTGCATCCAGGCCGAACTTCAGTCCCTTTTATTCTGTTATCCTACATAAATTCAATTGTCTTTTGAAGTAATCAAATTAATAATGTGTCCACATGTATGGCTGATCTTAGAAGGCTTCAGATTCTGTTAGAGAACATCACTGAATAATCAGCATAATGAAAACCAACAACGAAAAAAAAAAAACACAGGAGAATAATCAATGGGAAAGACAAAGATATGTTTAGGTTAAATTTGGCTTTTGAACAATATTCCAAAGCTTGGAACAATATTCCAAGCTTTGGAGCAAACTTACCAACACAACAACTATTAGTTGGGTTATCTTACATTTTCTTTCAGGTTTTCTCTCCATATAAGCTACATTTGGTCTGGAGGAGGGAATGTTTAGTTGCTGCCAACAACTAAACATTCTCCCCCTCGTCCTACTAACTTTTTACTTTTCATTAACATAGACTGACCTGGCTACAGGTCAGTCACTCAAACCCATTATTTTTGGCTAGTTCTAAGAAAAATGTGTAGTAAAAATCTGGGAAAAAAAAAAAAAAAGTGGGAATCTGTTGATTTTGTATGAATTTTGTAGATTTGTGAAAAACTGGAGGGACTGACTGATGTGATCTGGAGACTAGAGGGCCACATAAAAAAGCAAAGGAGGGCCAGATTTGGCCCCCGGGGCCTTGAGTGTGACACACGTGCCCTACAATATTGTAAAAAGTTGAAAATGCTGGTCCAGTGCTAGCTGCTGGATGTATTTATTTAGAAGAGCTGGAAAACACATTCTATGTGATAAAGAGAATTGTGTGACTCCAGTTTTGACTTTGATCAGAGAGCAACATCCGTTTTTAAAGCTGCAAACGCTGAAAATAAACAGCAAATCTGAACAACTTGAAGGAAGAAAGTCTCTGCTCACGCTTACAGCGACAGCAAATTAACAGTTTCATACTGCTGTCAACCAGCCCACACACACACACACACACACACACACACACACACCCACACACGCACACACACACACACACACACACAGACATCTGCTAATTTTAGACCATCAAGAAACAGTGTAATTTACCAAAGAGAAAATAATTTACTGCACTGCTGATGTAAGGCGCGTCTGACACATCTGTTTAATTCCTTCCTCCAACTGATGTTCAGTATTTTCTTTACTGATGGCTCATCATTAATATTTAAAAAGGGAGAGGAGAGATTTTTAGCCCCCTGGCATATCCGAGGACTGTTACAATTTCATTCTGAATCACCTCTGGTCAGTTTTATACTAGTAGAATAATGGGATCAAGTCACTTCCACACTCCATAACCAGGATTTATAGGGAAATCAAAACGGGCCTTGCCGCTTGAGGGGACCGGGTGCAGGGGGGGAAGAGGAGAAAATGAACAAAAGAGGAAATGCTGGAGCAGTTGGGATCGTCCCCCAGGTGGAGGGTGGGGGGGGTGGAGTGGAGGGCAGGTCGCTGCTGCAACACAGGAGGGGGGCAGGTGGGCGGATGTGGAGGTGCGGTCGGGGGAAAGCTGACGGCGACCCGGGGCTTTGACTTCCACACTACTTCAGCTCTGGCATCAGGGCCATCGTAAAGACACCAAAGCCCCTGAAGCCTCTCCAAGCCCCACTCCTCCACGGTCGGAGGAGCTCTTTGGAACTTTCTCATTATTAACCTCCCCCTGCACCGCACCTCATCACACTGCTTTTCTCTCGCCCGGTCTCCTCTTCCGTCCTTCTCTTTCTTTCCCTCAAATCCTACAGTGTGTGTGCAGAAAAAAAAGGACTAGCGAGAAGTAGAATCCAGGGATGAAAGCCTAAGCATGTGCACAGATGACACCTGATAGGCAGGTTTTATAGCTTTCATTGTCTATACACAAACCTTGTGCTACAAGTTCAGGGTTTCTGCAGCACGCACTGACTCAATTTACAGAGTTTTTAAGACTTTAAGATCATCATGATCCTTGCTAGCTAGCTTTGTTGCTAGCTAGCTAGTGTATAGATATATACACATGTATATACAAGTCAATAAATGCATAGCTCTGGAAAACATGAAGACACCACTGCAGTGAACCCCATTGAAAACCTCGTGGTTTTTCCACCAAATAGTGATTTCTGAACTCTTCCTGAGTTCAAACAATAGTTTTGTTGTTTCTAAATGAATGAACTTGTTTTCTTTGCATTATTTGAGGTCTGAAAGCACTGCATCTTTTTTGTTATTTTTGACCATTCCTCATTTTCTGCTTGGAATTTTGTAGACATGTTGTCAGCAGTTCATAGGATAAAAGAACAATGTTCATTTTACTCAAATATATAAAAAGTAAAATCAGAGAACTGATCATTTTAAGTGGTCTCTTATTTTTTTTCAAGAACTGTATATATGTTTATATGAATGTGTACTATGACCTCCAAAACTATAGGGGTGCATCAATAAATGGGTAATGGTTTCCTTGGGCGATTGGCCGATACTTAGATGTGAGACAGATACGATGTAGCTCTGCAAAGGTATGAAAATCATCTGCTGTTCTCTTTTGTACTGCCTACAGAGAACTGACTGTAGCCTTCTGTTTTATTATCATTAGTGAATTTTCAGACAAAAAACATTATTATTAGCCAAAATCTTAATTGTCAGATTGGGCTTTTCAAAGTTCGGGCATTGGCCAAAAATACTGCAATCGCTACACCTGTAGTGTAAAAGGAAGCTTCATGGATGCAGAACAGGACCAAAGAGAGAAGTTCAAACTGTCCCATCCATCGATCATTGTTGGCTCGGATCATTTCCACGACCCCACCGTCTCTCTGCTTGGCTTTTTGTCCATACGGTCAGAGATTCCAAAAGAAGCGGCGAAAGCGAATGAGGTGGATTAGCAGTGCTTGTCAACAGAACATGTCACTCTGAAATATACTGCGCTGTTAGCATGTCATGACCATCATGAGACGTCATAAAGCAACAGTCCTCAGTCTTTGTAGGTCTTTTTGATCCTTCCTGCCATTACCATCACCATCCGCAATGATTCTTTGAAGATACTTGAATGACATCACGTTTATTTTGGAATAAATGAAGCATTTTTGAAATGAACTGTGCTGTAATATGCAGCGACAACAACAGTAACCCCACCCTGACCCAGTTTATTTTAGGTTAAAGTGGACCCACCCTTCGAGGCAGAGACCCCGATCCTTTAAGATCAGCTTCACTCTAAGCAGACATCACCTGCTGTGGACTCAACGATTATACATTTAGTGTTTTTAAGAATTTCATTGAGTAGTAACGGAGCATTTGTGTGAACCGTTTGCCATCAAAGCAAAAAAAAAAAACAAAACAAAAAAAACAAAACAAAACAAAGCAAAAAACAAACAAGCTTCAAATTGATTCAGTTAAAGCGCCACGCTATGCTTTGCTTCCCTGGTCTGAAAGCCGCGTGCTGATGTTCTCACATGGCGGCGCGTGGAAACAACTCATTACGTTGGTTTCCGACGGCCTAGCAGAGCTGAAAGGGAGACGAAGAGAGGGAGGGCGGTTCTTTCACTGTTGCTGGCAAATTTAATTATACCATATTCACTTTAAAAGAAAACACGGTGGTAAACAGCTTCTTTAATTACCCCAGCTACTTTAATTAAAAATAATTTTCACTATCAATTACCAAATCAAATAAAGCATCTATACAAGCTGCGTTTTGCGCTGCGCCGCATAATATCCTGTTCGGCGAGTCAGAATAGAAAGTCCCATTTTGACCTTGTGAAAATTATTAATTCATTAAACAAACACTGGCAGGGCTGAATAATCCGGGGAGGTTATATTGTTATTAGCATGCATGGTGCTGCTGTCACACTGCTGCTGCTGATTATTAAGAGATTCACAAGTGCAAAAGGAGCAAAGTACAGTTATCAGATGTGCTGCAGTTCAGGCTGTGTTCCTGTAGACCTTCACAATGTGTCGGCTAAAGAGGCATTTAACTGCGTGAATTCACTGGTATACAAAGAACAAATATGAAATATATTTTCTGAATTTCTAACCCCTTTATTGGTGGAATGAGAAACAAAAGTCTGTTTTGTTTTGTTTTCTTTGTGGAAAAAAAATAGAGTCAGGGAGTGAAAAAGACAACCGAAATTTATTTGCTGTTTTTTCCCCAGGAATTTTATTAATAATTTTAATTATTTTTCTGGTGAAAAGAAGTAGCAAAATAAAATGGGTTCTCTTAACGGTTTTCATTTTGTTATTGACAGTTTCAAAACCCATTTTTACTATAATTTTATTTTTAAAATTGTGATTTTGTGGAGAGGGTTTCTTTTTCTGAGTCTTGGGGTGTCAAAAACTTGACACTGATCAAAGTTTGTACTTTTACCAGTCTGAATATGAAACTTGGTAACTCGAAGGTTAATAGTATTTAGAAACTATAAGGTAAGGCTTTCATCAAGAGGAAGAAAATAATTTAAAAATTTTTTTCTAAAAACTGGTAATCAAATTGCAATGTCATTTTTTTCAATGTATTTTAAATAGGATTAAGTGTAACTTTAACTGAAAAGTCCCAAAGGATTCTCCCTGCAGTTTGCATCAACACAGCCAAACTTATAATGGAATGCATAAAAAACATACAAATTATTTCTAAGGACCTAATTATCACATTCAAAAGGCAAAAAATATAGTCATGACATTCAGTAGTAAAAACTATGTTGTCAGTGCAGACTGTTCACTGTCTAAAGTAAACAGTCTGATGTTGAACCTCACTTTGACCTTTGACACAGTTGACCACCTGATCTTATTTGACAGGTTGAGGGATTGGCCCTATGGCTCAGGATCTTTACTGTTTTCTTCATATCTTTCTTTGTTTAATCTGTGTTGCTGCTTTCCTTAAGCCACCGTCACCTTGGTGTACCTCAGGGTTCTGTTTTGGTGCCCTGTTTCTAGTTTACTTGCTCTCTCTTCAGAAGCTTTTGAGTATTTTTTAAAATGTCTCATATCACTGATACGCAGATGATATTCAATTGTATGTCTACTTTAGGCCTTATGAGGTACAGACATGCTTTAGACTGTATAAAAACCTGATGACTAAAAATGCTTCCAAACTAAATGAAGACAAAACTGAAAGTCTTGTATGCCTTCCAGAAAAACATCTCTAATGATGAAAACTCTTCGTACTTTTGACTCTGGTTTTACTTTCATCGTGTTCAGTCTCTGATTTGGCTCATGTGTTTATCACTTACAACATATATCATATCCCCAGCAGGTTCCTTAAATCATGTGATCAAGGTGTTTGGTTGTGCTGAAGACTGAGGATGATAGAACGTTTTCAGCAGTAGCTCCAGAACTCTGGAACGTTCTGTGGACTCTATTGAGTAAAAAACAACTAAAAACTCATTGTTTTACAATTGCTTTTAATTTAATTATTCAACCCTCTTATGATTGGATGTTTTTAGCTTTTTTATGCACTGCATTTTATGGTCTATGTCTTAAAAAGGCTGTACCAATAAGGCTTACTTAACGATGTGAATTAACTTCTTGTTTCTTAAGAGGAGGCGAGTCACACAATGACAGAGACACATTCTTGTCGCCACTGAGCAAACATCCCCCATGCATGTTACCCGACAACCCCACTGTGTCTTTCTTTGGCCTCAGTCAAGCGTTAGCATCAAATCAGCATGTACACGCAGGCCATTTAGAGACTTGAAAGTTCACCGCTGGCTGCAGGGGTGAAAGCTCAGCATCCCTCTAACATCCCCCGACAGGCCTGGGGGCTAACAGATAAAAAGCTTAGAACTCAAACAGAAAAGGATTTCTGCCCCTCGTTCGCCCATCTCTGCTCTTAGATCAATAAGATTTAATCTCGCCATAAAGACCTTAAATAATTTAAATGTTGATTTAGATGGACGTTACAGTTAGAGCTACAGGAGGATATTTACTCCTGTCCAGGGCTAAAATAAAAATCTATACCTTTCCCTTTGGTTGTAGCCAGAAGGCATTGGCTTTGCAGGAGGTATTCATATCACATTTTTACTGTTACACACTAGCTGCGTTTCCATTGACAATATAATTGTGCAAATTGACATTTCGAGGAGAAATTTGCTTAATTAAAATGGGAAAATTTTAAAATAAAATCCTGTTCTTTGATCAAATGTTTTGGCGGTAGGAGGAGGTGTTTTTGTTTGTTTATTTCATAAAATTGCAATGGAAGCGCTTTTTTTTTTTTGCATCACGCAAGTCTCATGATCAACCACTTGATGTTGCCGTTGGCGCGAAGCACAAGAAGACAAAGAGTAGTTGGAGGATGATGACGAGGCATGTTATCCAATGACTTATCATGTGAACAAAACTTATCCACATATGATTTTAATTGTGTTTTTTACTTAATGGAAACGTCATTTGCGAAACTGTGTTTTTTCGACATTAGGGGAATATGAATAAAGTTGTAAACAAACTGTTGACACACCTGGAACAGACAGAGAGCACCACGTTTAGCAAAGATTTACATCAAGACTTTGACTAGGGCATTCTAACACATGAATGTGATTCATCTAAGTTGTTCCATTTTAGTTCTGCCAGAGAGTTTAGTTTTGCTGCCTTACACCAGATTAGATTCAAACTAAGACTTAGTTTGAATATTAAGGAGATGTGGCAAACTAAGATTAATTTGAATCTTACACCAAGTCTAAGTTTTTAGTTTATTGTATCTCCACTGAACGGAGCAGGTTCCCCTTTGCTGCCGACGCCCTGTAGCATTGGCCACAGTGGGATAGATCTGATCGGGGTGATGCACTGTTTGTCTACCAGACACAGCACACACACACATCAAAAGGTTCAGATTTAGTCTCATCTCACCAGACCACCAAAGCAAACACATGAAATGTTTGCAGTGTCCTGTACATGCCTCGTGGCAAACTGCAATTGGAAGCCCATATGGCTCCGCTGGGGGTATGAAAAGGCATTGAATGTAGGCATCAAACTCAGAGGCCAACAAAGACGAAGCAGAGCCAGCCCCGAAAAAGTCTCTGTTTCTGCAGAACATGATTCCAGAAAAAACAAGGAGATGTGACATTTGCTTTGTCGACAGTTGGAGATCTCATGATTTTAGTGTCACATTTGTTTTGCAGAGCTCATATTGTCTGCAGTGGCATTGTGTTGTTGTTGTCCCGGAAGATTGCCTTAACTCTTATACCTTCCACCTCCTACGCGGTTCATTGTTCACACTTCCACAAAGTCGCACGACATGTCCTTGGGGTAATGTTGTTGTATGTGACAACACAATGCCATTCCAGATTTGAGTGATGCTCAGCTGCTCTTAGCAGACACTGAAGCAGCTCTGACTCAGGACCTTAGCTCTCGTATCCATCTGTCATGCATACCGAATTAAAACACTCAAAAATGTGTTTTATTTACAAGAAATATCAGTCAAGACTGGCTATTTTCTTACAATCTAACAAGGTTTTACCATTTTAAGCTTTAGTTCTGTGCATAATACAAAATTATTGTTTTAGTTAGCCACTGATAAGTGATAACATCTTGACCTGAAGGAAAAACTTCTTCTTTAGTGTAATTTTATAACATAATCTTGTAGCATGATGGCTTTCAATATTAAATGTCACGATATTTCTTGTCAAGGTGACGGTTGCCTGGCAAAGCACTAACTAGCCCATCTGCGGAAGTAAGTACCAGTTTTTTTAATGGACATTATAGATATATTATAGATATAAACCATTGTGCTTTATGTTTGACACTGCAGTATTTCTGTCTGAGAAACTTATTTTGAATTAAGAGCTTGACACATGGGAGGTGACATCGCTCCATCTCCATTGATTTTCTATGGAACTTCTGCAATGAAGCAACAATCATTTTCTTTCCTCCAGCCAAGCAACCATTTCGTAAATATGCAATTTCAATCTTGAACATGTAAACATGCACTCTTACATGGGTGAGGTAACACAAGAAATGGGTGAGGTAACACAAGAAAATTGAAAAACGTTCAACTTTTGTTGCTGCCGCCACTCTAGCGAGATTTTTGCTAGTAGCTGTCATTTGGTGTTCCCCGTTTGTTGAACCCAGTAGAAAGAAAAAATGTTCCTTAGTTGTTCTGTTGCATCAGAAAATAAAGGCTTTTGACATTTTGATTACTTTATAGAACAAAAGGTTACAGACAAGCTACAAATACTAATCACTTCAAAATATTAGCTGTTAGCCACTAGCAGCAATAGAGTTAGCACATGCTTTGGAGCTTCCAAATTTCACAGTTCGGACGGCATTTGATTCTGTCGAGTTTAAAATTCATAATACTTAAACGGATCCAACCAGAGTTGGATGATATTTTATGGAACAGATTTTTAAAAACACGTGTTGTGAATTTGTAAAATGTTCATTCTATTTGTGAAACCCCAAAAAGGGAATTTCAAATCCTTTCTAGGCCCAAGAAAACTTAAGGAAAATGATGAGTCTAAAAATAATGCTAAAATCTTGTCACTTTCTCATGAAACCCAGTGTTGTTTATTGTCTCATCATTATGTAATGAAGTACACTCTGCAGTAAAAATAACTTCAGTTCTTTATGGGGATTTTTGACCTTTCTTCCAGAACTGTTTGTGAGGTCAAACACTGATGTTGGATAAAGATGCATGATTCTCTCTCTCTGTTCTAACTGATCCCAAAGGTCTTCCATTGAGTTGGGGTCAAGTTCCACCACAGCCAATTCTCCAATCAGTTGAATTAAGGGGATGAACACAACTTCTAAAAAAACTGTTCAACACCTTACATCACTTTGAACCAAACTCTACATTTGATGCTTTCAAGAGCGGTGGTGGATGGTGGTGAGGAGAGACGCAGGACCCAGGTTATGGTGATGATGACGAGTTTAATGAAGGCTCAAAACAGTCCAACACAGGCAGCACGGCAGAGAGACAGGCACACAGCCAAATACCGGTAGCAACTGATACACAGGACTGGAGACGAGAGCTGACGCTACCCAGGACTTAGCAGTTCCACTGGAGCGCAAAGACAGCATGCAACATACATTAGACAATAGACAAGGACCCGACGAAGAACATAGACAACAGGTGGGACTAAATACACACAGGGGTAATCAAGGGAACGAGACACACCTGGGAAGAATCAACAGGAAGGACAGGACAGAGACTCACAGGGAACAGGACTACACACAAAATAAACTCAAAAATAACACACAGAAACATGGATCGTGACAGATGCAATGCATCCAGACAATTATGGTGACTGCCAAACCCAGACCAAGATACATGAGTCTTCACTCCAAACAGGACATTTCTACTGCTTTTGTTTGTGATGAATTCCATTGGACTTAGTGATGTAAGGCCTAAATGTAGTTATTTATCCATGTGAACCCGTTTCATAATGTTTTTATGCAGTAATTTTATGAACAAGTGAAGTCTAAAGGTCTGTTGCTATTGAATTGACTGAAATATGGTAGCCATGGTACACTATTTAGGGTGCAAGGTGTTGGATTTTATACACCCTTGGCTAAGAAAGTGATTGGAACAATTTTGATGGGGTGAACAAATACTTTTGACACTGTAAAAAAAATAAAAAATAAATACACTACTAAGAGACACTTGAATAGTTTTTGAAATAGCATGACCTATCCAAAATGTCCAGAGAGAAGAAGGTTTTGTAAAGTTTTGTTTCTTACCTTTCTTAGTCTAAGAATCCCGTCTTGTGTTTGTGCGTCGGTGATGATCTCGAACGTACCAAGGTCATCTCCCTCTATGATGTTGTACGTTGACTTTGCGTTCTCACCGATGTCTCGATCGGTCGCCTTCACCTTGCCGCCTGTCTTCCCTATTGGAAGGTCCTCAGGGATCCCAAACTCGTACAAGCCTACAGAGGAAATGAATAGCCACTGGGTTTTCCAGAAATCCTAATGAAATTACCAAAATTACACATACGTGGGCACATTGTGATATTGTGATATATTACAGCAGTGAGCACAATTGCCTTCCAAGGAGTTGCTTGATGACATTGCCTCGGTAGCATTTATTTTGCCTAATTATAGGAAATACGCAGATGGAGCATCTTTTTATTGGATTTGGGTCTTTGGAGGATGTAAGGTGCCTTACTTTTGGAGAACTTGGGTGGATTGTCGTTGATGTCCGTAAGCATGATGGTCACTGTGGTCGTCCCAGACAAGCCGCCCATATGACCCCCCATGTCTTTAGCCTGGATGACCACAAAGTACTCCTCTTTCACCTCCCGATCCATCCCATGGAGAGCGATTTTTATGGTGGCTGCAGGAGGGAACAGTTCATAACACACAATTAACAACATGACTGATATACTCTGCACATCAAATTAATGACGCTCAAGGAAGCGAAGGGCGAAGATTAAAGCCCAGCGGTAACCTTCGCCACCATCCGGGGTTATCCTGGGCCTCGACGCTGAAAAGCAAAGAAGTCACACTAAGCAGGGAGACCGAATTCTCCGCCAGTCCTCGTCTTTTTCTAAAGAGTGTCGCCTGTGAGCGTGTAGAAAGGTTGGTCGTGACTGATCCGGTCCCAGTCCTGAGAATCATCTGTTTGTTTTCCAATGAGTTGTTCCCGCTGTCTGCAGTCATTTGTATTCTGATTGAGTGTGAATTATGCTGTCTGTCTTGTATAATCTTGAATATTGTATGCAGAACGGACCTTATTGACTCTGCCGCAGTGGTGAATATAAAAAGGGCTCAGCACTGGCATATATGGATAATCCACTCAGGAAACAGAGGCCTGCAAGATCATCAAATGAATATAAAACCCCTCATAAAAGCCCGGCTTTGGCTTGACACCCTGCCTTGGTCTTCAGCTCCCCCAGACAACGATAATATGCTTGGCTATGATGAGAAACATGGGAGGGGTTAGGCTGCTTTCAGCTGCCTGCTTGTTTTCCCCTAGATAGCTGTTTTTTTTTCTCTCTCTCTCTCTTTGTCGCTCAGAAATTCAAGGGCACTTTTATTTTGGAGGTCAAACACAAAAGCGATTCTCTAACTAAATGCAGAGGTGAGGGATATGAATTGCAATCTGACGGCATTGGAGGAATGAGTAATTCATGGTAAACACCTTCCAGTCTTGGTGGGTTGTTGGATCAACACAACTCTTCTTTATTTATTTCAAATATTTTTTCTCTTAGATGTTTAACTAGTAATTTTTTTTTACATATTTAGCCATTTACAGTTCCTTGGAAAGGTTTTCAAACCTACTTTAAATAAAAATGACCACAATTTGTAATACATTTCAATGTATTACAATAAATAGAACAGAATTGAAATATGTTTTAATGCTCCACTCAGATGGAAATTCAGATGTAAGAGCAACATTAAAGTATGTAGGTTCAAAAAGTGTTCAAAATATATATAAAAAAAACCAAGAATAAGAATAATAAAATAATAATGAACTATTTCCCAGTATATTATCACCTTTACAGTAAAAATATGCCATACCAGTTTATAACATAGCGTTTTCTGATCCATGGGATGTGCAACTAAATATGATTACTTATTTTATAAAAAAAACAAAAAAACATGCATTTACAAATGGAAAAATAAAAAAATGTGCAACAGAAATGCTTTTTTGCTTTGGTCTGGACATTCGTATGAATATTTTCTAGAGCAACAGCCACACCACAAAAAAACCCAGTGGTTTCTTTAAACATAGTTTTCAAAAGTAAAGAAAGAATTTTAAAACTGAATGAACCACCTTCCTACAATATTTTTAGCCTACTTGCAAAACAATGTGTTTTAAGAAAACCAGATGTACCGGAAAATATTTTTTTATTTGGTGACTAAAATCTTCAATTATTTCATGTTGTGAGACTATTTTTAAACAAAATATGGCATGTAAAGTAATAAAGGAAAAACGTTTGTATTTTATATTAAAAAAAAAAAGCCAGACCTTTTAATATTGTAAAACATTTTCTCTTTGAGTATTATCTAGTTTTCCTAACTTATAAGCAGAAATGATTTTTAAAAAAAATCTGTTTATCTTTGTTTATGGGTCCCTTAACGTGAACTTCGGGTCCTTCAGAAACAAAATACCGGCACATATGTAGGCTACCTAACCTCATCAGTCAACATTGTCTGTAAACATAACAGGCAAATCAGCCGAGGAGACACTTTAATCTGTACTTTGACTGGAACTGCTAGGAAAATCTAAAATCAAAAAAAAAAAAGAGAGAAAAAACAAGACTGCAATATCATTTTTTTCCAAGTTATCCATCCCCCTCTAAGACTGAGTATTATTCACCAAAAAGATGATATCCACAAAACATGCAATATCAAGATGAATGTAATAATCACACATCTCTTTGGTCCAGGAAGAGATGTATGATTAACCCTCAACCCCGGAAAATACAATGGAAAATCGGCACGCAGGCTTCTAGTGCAGGTTAAGGGGTTAAATAAAATCCAACTCTGTTGGATTATTTCATAATTTAACATTTATCTTGTGCAATTGAATGAAAATTCATATTTACTACATTAAAATACATTAGAAATAGTCCTAATAGCCTTGTTTTAACCCTAAGCTAACACTGTCTTGATGTGCCATCAGGTTTAGTTTTAGCTTTCAATTTTCTTACATTCAGATTTAAAGAATCTGATTCATTTTAGCTAAAGTTCAGCTTTCAGGACTTTTGCTACCACAGGTCACTTGATTCTTTTATTTGTCAAAACCCCAGCATTTTAAGGGGTGTG
This sequence comes from Poecilia formosa, assembly GCF_000485575.1. NCBI lineage: Eukaryota > Metazoa > Chordata > Actinopteri > Cyprinodontiformes > Poeciliidae > Poecilia > Poecilia formosa. The sequence goes on along the minus strand of NW_006800058.1, from coordinate 1,696,500 downwards.
TGTACTGTTATACGTATTTTTATTTCCAACATACTTTAGTCATTTTCATATAACTCTGTTATGTCAGGTGTTTGTTGGCTTTATGCAACGCATCTCATTTTCTCCTCTTGTTTGACATCATCAACCAACCAGAATCCACCTGTCGGCTAAATCTGGCATTTACAGTTTAATAATGTTTATCTTCTCATTTTAAATGAACTGTAAGCAGTTTAAAAAATATACATATGTATCCACTCAAAAGTCAGCTATGTAGACCTAATGAAAAACAAGTTATTCTCAGATGACCAGAGACCGTCAAGGGACTATTTCAAAACAGGAAGATGAATTCTGATTCAAAATTCAGAGGAGAATTCTACTATTTATGTGAACACAGCGGCTGGAGCCAAAGCAGGAAGAAAAGTTGGTATAAAAAAAAATAAATAAAAATGGCCAGAAACTATGCGGATGCTTTTATTTATTAACCACTCCTATCAACACAATGGCTCTGTTGCACAAGTATATCTGATCATTAAAAACTGTGTTATTATGTATAATTGCTCTGTTTCCCAATGTGATGTTGTCAAGGCGCAGGTGAATGTTTTCATCTTTCAAAAACAGCCCCAGCTGTTGTTTTCCACTGAACAAGGCTAAAAATGACTCACTGCAGCGAGTGGCTTCATCAAAATTCTTCATTTGTTGTCTTTCATTAGGCATCTAAAATCCACAAGTATGATTTTTTTTTCCACGTTAATTCCAGTCTAATACATTGTGTCTGATTAATGTAACATGAGTATAAAGCTGCATTTGATTCAGTCTCAGGTTTCCAACATGAACCCGTGAATTACATAAAGTCCCATGCAAAAGCATTCGTTTTTTAACCTGAATCTTTAATATCTTTAGTTAGTATTTTATGTTTGAAAGTGGAATTAATAGGTGAAGTTATACATGGTTTTCAAAGTTACATCACAGATCACTTGAATTCCTACACTTGCTGCCTTGACACTATGCCAACAGTTTTTTTTTTCTAAGTGTTGCACTTTCCATGGCTTTAGAAATTTTAGTAAATACATCATTGCTTTCAAGTATCTTCAGTGCCTAAAAACTGTGATTCAGCCACTTGAAGTAAAAAGAGAAGTCTAGACAGGTCACTTCTGAAGAGATACAGGCCTGTATCAAACCCACTGTTTATCATATTGAATGATATTTTTCAACTGTATTTTCTCCAGACGCTAATGATCTTTGCACACCTGATAGTTTGGTGGACTCGGTTCAACTGAACCAGATTTGCAGCGTTTGTTACATTTTCAGCAGCGCTCTGTCAAACCAACCAAACCCTTAGAAAAACTTGTTCCCCTCCTCGCCTGTGGTGGCGCTGCACCAAGAACCACTGAAGGAAGTGACACAAAAGACCTCTGAAGACGACACTATACACAATGGGGTATTACATTTCTTCGCAAAATGTAATAAAAAAAAAAGTCATAGCATCAGATTTTAGCGGTTGTGGGATTTCTCTTTTGCTTTTGGGACGTTTCTGCTGCTGGCGCTGGACTAGCATGTTTGCTTTTGGTTGTATTTACCCAGAATGCCCTGCGCTGTAGTAAACTCCCTGCTTTTGGAGCGGTCTCCAATTTGTTTGACATTCACATATGAATTCGAACCACATCAGAGTTCATTTCAACTGACGTTTGCAGACATACCAGAGTTTGTTCCACATCAGACTTTTATTCCATTCACACCTCTGAAAATGAACCGGACTTTCTAGCCAAACCAACCAGAGTTCTTAAGCGTTTCATTCGATTTGTGCAACAGAAAAATGTTTCATTGCTGAAAAGTGACTTTCTAATTGCTCACGCTTGTATTTGTCATTGAATCAAACCTTTTCCAAAACACCGTAGGATTTCCACCTTGCGCTCCCACAACAATAGGTTGTGAAAACCAGCTTTGTGATGCTGAATAAAACCTGAAGACTCCTCTCTAAGCCACTAATCCTGCTTCGTAGCACCACTCAAACCCGTGCTCCTCCTTGGCTCTCGGGTCTATTCCCTTTTCAAAGCGTCTCCTGTTGAAACATTTCTGTCATTCTTATCAAGAGGTTTTTTGTTGGTCTACCACAGGCCTTTTCTTTACATGCCAAATGACAAGCAAAGAGGCCACACCTGAATAACGGTTAATCCCTTTTGATCCGGTGAACACAAGGACACTGTCTTAAATAAAGCTGTAATTCTCACAATATTTTTTAAGCCTCTTAAGTTAAATCTTAGATTCTACTCCAGATTCACCTGTTGAATGTTTCATTTCACCTATATTGTTTATGTTCAACACAGATTTAACTCAAAGGCACAGAGCAATAAATGCCCAATGTTTTGATCTTTTCAAGTCAAGGTTTCGCCTGTAAAGTAGGAGACTTTACACAAAAAGACACAATTTAATCATTGAATTTAAAAGAAAAAATTACTTTCAAATTCAATAATTTAAGTAAACATTGCCTTTTTATGCATTCTGGGTTTTTGTTTTGTGTAATATTGAGGGGTTCTTAATAAAGGAATAATTTCAGTGCGTCAGTATTAGGCCAGATTAGGCATTGCAGAGTGGCAATAAAAGAGAAAAAATAAGAGTGAAAATCGTGTCACCACCAGCCGTTCTTGCGTTGCTTTGGTGTGGAGTGCTGACTTATTCTTATTCAGATTCCACGCACTGTGACATCTGTACCATATGTAGAGACGGTACATATGGTACAGTTTTCTTCTAATGTATTCTATTTATATACACATTAGGAAATGCAACATTTGTAGCTCAAACAGTAAAATGAACAATCTGTAGCACACTTACTCACACTCAAGAACAAGAAGGTAGGCCAGCCTCCCTTCTGCGAAGAGCAACACAAACAAGACACTTAGTGTCTCACACACACGCACACACACACACAGAATGATACTCGGACTTCCTACAAACAGCAACACTCTCATCTCTGTTGATCATCATTAATTATTCAAATTAATTCCTAATCACCGAGAAGGGAAGACAGACAAACACTCATTTCCATAGATATTTTCCTCAACTTTTCCTTATTTTCGTTTTTTTTTCTTACTTCACCGACCATTAACCAAGTGATGAATTGGGGTACGATGTTTATTTATTTATTGAACCCGTTTCATTTCCGACGTGTCGCTGCACGTGTCAAACGCATTCTAATGGTTGTTTTCTTCTTACCTTTTATTTCCCATTAACATTCATCAAAACATCTGGCTCACTTGAATGAGCCATCTGCGACGGCAACAAAACGTGAATGCTAATCGTCAGGAACGTCCATTCAGCGCACTTCCGCCGCCATCGCCGCTCTGGGACGGCCACACCTACTGTACGCCGGGTTTCCAGTTCCCTCTGTTGATGCCAGCGCTCCTTCTGATTATGTACATAAATCCGGAAGCTGCCTTTCGTCAAAGTTGTTTATTGTGTTCTGTTTTTCCCAAAATTACGAGCCGTCAATTTCCATCTCATCCCTTATTAATGTGATTCCGCCGTCATTTAATCACGTTGCTTACAGACACGTGCTTAAAAAGTCGGCTGAGAAAGCAATTAGAGATCCAATCTGGAATCTGTTTTGAGTTAGGTTTATGAACCGTGATGTGTCGGAGTTTGTGAAAGGGAGAAGTAATTATTAATATTACTTTTGGAATTCATCACAGTGACGCTACAGAACACAGCACCGTATGAGCGCCGGCCCGTTTGGCGTTCAGGATGAGCAGCCAGCTGAAGGAGGCTCCGCTTTCACACGTCCTGCTGACGAACCACATATTACTAATGAGTATATGTTTGAGCTCCATGACTTTAATGTTATGTCATTTGTGTAGCTTAGCATCACAGAATGAGGTGGTGAGCAGAATCTGGTGATTTTCAGCTCGTCTGGGCTTGAACAGTGACCAGCTGGTCTGAAACTTAAAACGAAACTGAAAATAAAGTTTTTTTTCTTTTTATGATCTGTGAATACCCCGTTAAGGCCCCATCGACATTTTTGTTTTTTTATAAAACATGCAGTCGCTTTCCAAAATTCCCACATGTGACTGTTTCCAGGAATGTTTTTGTTCACATGGAAACACAGAAAACGATTCCAGATGCTATTTTTGCTTCCTCAGAACCTGAAAGTCGGGCTAAACATGGAGCATGCGCACACGTAATGTTAACGGTGAGCAAAGCAAAAAAACAACAGGATGTTCTGTTTTTAGTAAACCTTCTCATATCAGTCGGATACAACAGCCTACAGACGATTTCTTGAAGTTAATGAATGAAGCTTTGCTGCTGGATCACAGCCACAAACATGTTATCCGCCATTGTTGTTGCTATGTGTGTCGGGTTTGTGGTAAAAGGTCAGGTTAGAGGTTGGAGGATAATATGTCAACATTTTCATGAAAAAGGGTGTTTTCACTTTTTTTCATGTTTTTCCAATGGTTAAAAACTTTGCCATTTTAGAAATAAACTTTCCCACAAAAACAGGCCTTTGTTTCATCAAATAAACTGCTGAAGTCAATTTCCAATTCATCAATCTCTCTAGATAAATTATTTTAAAAAATTTTATTTCCCAACTTTTCTGATGAGAAAATTACTATTTTTCTCCCACGTTTTCTTTACATTTTGTGAGAAAGGACGTTCCGCTCCGTGTCTTCTTCAGATGATTTTATATTGTTTCTTTCAGTGGTTCTTGTTGTAGCGCCACCACAGGCGAGGGGATGAACAGTTTCTCAAAGGGTTTGGTTTCTTTGACCCACTGCGGTGTGAAAGCGAATGGCAGCAGCTGAAAATGTAACAAATGTTTTCACAGCCTACCAGACTGTGAAAACTAACTTCGATTCAAAATGCTGGATGAACCGTTTGCTGTTCATGATGACATTAACCAATCTTAAATCTTCATATCTTCTATTTGCCTTTCATCACACACAGGGAATTTTGATTTTTTAAATCACAACAGTGACACATTATTTTCTGTGGCGCCTCCAGTTAGGTCCCGCTGCCCCAGTAGCAGTGATGTCTGCCCCAGCATAAGGGCTTATGTTCTGGAGCGTGCTTGAGTGAGCAGCTGGAGCGGGAAGCGATAGACGAAGAGGGGGGAGGAGGGTAATGGGGGGTGGGATGGTTGCGCCTGGCAGCCTGAGTTAGCGCCAGCCCCACGCAGCGATAATCTATAAGCGTTTCACAAAACAGATGGGCCGAGTTACCTGCAGTCCTGTTGTTGTTGCACAACTTTTCAAGCAATAAACCAACACTGTCAGCTCCCCCCTTTAGCAGGCATTTGATAATGTCGTCCCTTATGGGCCTGCTGAACGCTGCTCCTGCCAAACAACCATGTAGGAATGGCGGCGAACAACATGTTGGTCGATGCACAAGCCATCAAAGAAGTGGTTTGTCATGGATTTTTTTTCTCTCTTTTTTTAAAGAACTAATACACTTTTAATGTAATTGGAGAGGGGAGGGGAATCATCATCTTTGGGCCAGAAGGCGAGGAAACTGTTGGGTTTCCACCTGCTGATGGTCTGCCACCTGTAGCACCCAGAGACATGTAGCTTTAACTCAGGGATAAGTGGACTACTGGCCAGGGCATTCTGGGTAAATAAAACCAAAATAGAACTCGGAAGAGAAATGCCTCGTGGTCTTTTACTAACCACTGAAATGGGATGGAACTTTTATTTACATTTTGTAAAGAAATGTAAATGCTCAGTGTCTTCTTCAGAGGTTTATCCTACAGTCCATTCCAGCAGCGCCACCACAGGTGAGGAGGGGGACAGGTTTTTCAAAGAATGTGATTGGTTTTACTCAGTTCAGTGTGAAAGTGAGCAACAGCAGCTGAAAATGCAACAAATGTTGCAGTTTTGGTCCCCAATAGAATCAAGTCTACCAGTCTACCAGGTGGGAAAACACCCTTAATCACAGGAGGCGAGGTTGTAAATCCCTTAATACCTTAAAATGGACTAAATTACACTTATGAGATGTCATAAGCCTGACAAAGTGTATGCTAATGCTGTTTACAGCTCACTTATTACAGGGACGCTTTTCATCCAGCCGTACTATCTGCCTTCTTGTTTTGAAATCTTAGGAGAAACTTTTCTGAACCAGTAAAAACTTGACCTTTGATTACCTTATTGGCTCATACAGCAAAAAGGAAGCAGCTAATGTTTGCATATTAAAATGTGCAGGAAGATTTTACCCAGCAAGAGTGTTAAAAAGAAAACTATTGAAAACATCCTCAGATGTAATCAGGATCTCACTGTGAAAGCCTGCTTCTTTCTTTCTTTCTTTCTTTCTTTCTTTCTTTCTTTCTTTCTTTCTGTCTTTCTGTCTTTCTTTCTGTGTTTTTTTGCTCCCATTATGGGTGTGGCTTTTATTCATTACATTTTGTACGACATTACACTCCCCATTGGTTAGAAACTGATAAAGAGCCTCCACACTCTATTAAAAGCTCCCATTAAGTCTAATGAAACAACATTTCTGTCTCTCAGAGATTTTCGCGTGGCCTTACCAAGCCAGGCATAACAGCATAAAGAGCTGGTTCTATGGAGGTGTCCTCCTTTATGCCGTCCTTTCAGCAGCCGCAGTGATTAAAGTGAGCCTCGTGTTTAAGGTACAGGGATGCATTTCACTGCACAGAGCTTATGATGAATTTGAGAAGGCACTCTCACTGGAGGAAAACTAAATACTCCAAAAACCCTGGTTATGGAAAATACACGAAACCCCACGATTTAAGAAGGGTGTACTTTCTTTTTATCTCGATTGCAGGTGGAACAGAGACCCCACTGACATCATCTGCGCCCAAACAATCAAGATTAAGTTTTCAAAAACACCCAACAAGCAGAAAAGGTGAACTCACCAGAGTTTGGGTCCACGGAGAAGTACGGCTGTCCATCCAGAATGCTGTAGACCAGCTTAGCGCTGTTCCCATACACCGGATCATCGGCATCCGTGGCTGTTACCCTGGTAACCGGGGTACCTGTGGCGCGGAGAACGGAGTTATACGGACAGCCGTTCTATAAGCAATCAGGCTCTGTACATTGAGACGTGGTTGTGCTGAGCCAATCAGGATGAGACGATTGGACCCAATGTGGGGCTGATTGGTTCAAATGTCAGGACCCTTTTTATTATTTTTTTTATTGCATTGTGCTTCAAGTTAAGAAGTAAACTCTATGGCTTAGTTTTTAAGTAAAAAAAATAAATAAATAAAAACATCTGGATTTATCGTCCAATCATGACTGAAAAGAACAACGTGGTCAAAAGTGAAGGAGATTGGTTTGTGTTGATCCCTTTCAGTGCCAGGCTTTTAAGAATACAGTAACTATGGTTAATCAACATGACTTGTCAGAATAATAAGTAGTGCTTTTTTCTAATTCTTCTAAAGCTTTTATGCAAATGTGCAATTTGAATTCCTTAAAACCCACCAAACAGGTCATCACATCATTTGGTTTATCTTAATTTGTTGTGGTGAACATTATGCATTATACAACATGATAATTATTTTGAAACAATTATAATTTTATGTATTTATTTCTTAGGTTTACTTGACAGGGACAAAAAAACAATAACATAGACAAACTGAATGAAACAACAGCCCATGCCTGCAGCATGGCGCTTACAGCACAAGATAATTTGCAGTTTTGTGAAATACAACTATTTTGATACGGCTGAAAAACCACCTCATCCTCATGCAAAAACTTTTTACCTCAAGTTTTTTTTTTTTGAAACTCCCATGTTTTCATTGAGCAAATTTATTTTAGTAATTTCAAGTTGCACAATTTTATGGGTAATGAAACCACAGCTATTGATACCGAGAAGCCACGATGACGGTTTGAGTTGGCCGAGATGTTTGGACAAGCAGAGCACAAATACCTGCAATACCCAGAATATGTGGAAGATGAGCTTCGTTTCAACACCTTCAATGGAGAAACAGCGTGGAACAGATGATGCAGGGATCAGATGCGGCTAAGATGTAAACCCAAACTTTTTTAAGTTTGATATATGCAGCATTTTTACAACTGAATGTAACAGTTTCTTGACTGTGCTATGAAATGGCACTATGTTCCTACATTGAAATATATAAAAATGCATTAGATTGTAGCACCTCTTCTTCATTGTTCACTCATGCATTTTTGTATGTTATATATTTATAAGATTAACTATTGTTCGTGTTGTTTATGGGCTTTACAAATACAATGGCTGCAGATATTATCCATTTCCTTTATGGAACCTATTCTCAGCAACGGAAATCAGGTTCTATAATACAACGGCTTTATTACATTTGTCAAAAATATATGCGAGGACCTTGATCAGTATTCCATCTCCACCAAGTGCTCAAAGCAAATCAGGGAAGAGATTAGTGCCAATTCAGTCCACCTTTCAGAGCTGCATTATCCGCTGTGCGGAGAGAAAAAGCCCCTCAGAATCTGAATTTAAATATATTATTAACCCAATTAAACCCAGCCGGTTCTGGATTCGTGGTGTCCTACCTCCTCAGCGGTCAGCGCAAGGATGTGAGCGTGAGACAAGAAAGAGGGAAAAGGGAAGCTGACGGTGTGATAGCAGGCGACACGCTGGCAGGAATGCTGCAGACGGTATGGTAATTGTTTCCCTGAAAGATGTTTAGAGGTGTCCTGACAACAAAGGGAGATGTCCCTCATCGCAGGCGGCCTGGGTCCTGCCACAGGCGGCTGAATCTGCCCGCTGCAGATGAGGTGTCTTGTATAGACGCGTGCCAGGTACGGGATTCGGTTCCAGCGCTTTGATTCAATGAGTTTAAATATGGATAAAAAATGTTTAAAAAGAGGAGAAAATGCCTTGCTAAATGGCAGTCTCTCTGAAGATTAGAATTACGTTGTAAAAATGGAATCCTAACAGATTTTTTAGGGGAAAAATAATAAATGTCAGCCTACTATAAAATAAGTTTATGTACTGTACAGTGTGGAAACTTGATACTTGGCTGAGGCTCCTTTCACGTGAATTACTGCATCACAGTAGCATTGTGACATGGAGGCGATCAGTATGAGGCTCTGCTGAGGTGTTCAGGAAACCTGGTTAATCTGGCCTTCCTATGCAATTCCTCTCAATTCTCATCTCCTGTCAGGCATTTCTCCCATTGAAGGGGATTTCTCAGGTAGAATTTCAAATGGGCCAATCAGCAAACAGAAGGAGAAATTGTGAACGGTGACATAGATTTTCTGCTCTGTTTTAGATTTAGTAATGGCAGCCGATGAAGTGAACAAAGTTGCTCAGTCCGTGTTGGCCACACCTCCACATATTAAATCAATATTAACATCGGCCTCATTTGGCTTGGCAAACTTCTCTTTGCTTTGGGGCATCATTGTTTATGACGCAATTTCTGTTAGACTTCATAGCGTTGAACTGCCGCATTACAAATATCGAGCAAATGTCAGCTTTGGGCTGGACGAAATGACCGAAAAACTTCTCATATAAATAAAAAGAGTGAGTAAATGACTGTCTGGGCCAAAAATAGCATTCTTTATCAAAATAAGTCTAATGGCATCAAGCAATACATAAATGTTCTGAGCAACTGAATTTGAGACTTTAAGCCATAACCTTTCGAATCTATAGAAATAAAATCTTGAAATACGTGTATCTATATAATTATTCAATTCTTTAATTGAATTGCTGAAAACAATTATCTTTGTATTCAAATCTACTGAACCATAAATGTATTCTGATTACAAAGTTTGAGCCAGCTTCAGTAGGCAACATTGAAACTTTTACATCCAAATAAAACTATTTAACCACAGATAAAACAGAACACTCCTACCCTCGGCTTTAATACACAAAGGATCATTTCCACATCCACGCTGGAGTTTTTTCCCCACTTACATACACAACCGGTTTCCTGTGCCGTCAGCTACACGTGTCAAGGATTGATTAATAGTCACCGCCGTGTCTGCGGTATTGTAACAGCAAAACAGAGCAAAAGCCACCTTTGCACTCTAACTGGAGTAGCAGTTTCACTGTTGCAACCCAATTATTTCACAGTGAGGGAGCCTCAAGTGGTCCTCTGAGACAGAGGTGTTCCAGTAATTCATAGTCTTATGATGACCCACGCTGTTGTGTTGCCAAAGCTTACCGTGTAAATTTCATGGCGCTTGTTATACGCCGTGCCTTTTGCAGTGTTTTAGATCAGTGCAGATCAATGTGCTGTTTTTCCTCTTTGCTTCTGCTTGCTGCACTACACCGTTGGCGAAAATAAGAAAAATACATTACAGCGGATCAGCTGCTGAGTTTTTCTTCTCTGCTCCAAGGAAGATGACTTACCCTGCTTTGCAAACAACGTGGCTTCATATATTACCAACAACAGCAGGACGTTTGTTATCCAAAAATATCATGGATTTAAATTTAAACTTCTGAAAGTAAGACGTTCATGTTTACGATCTCCCAGTTTTCATTCGAAGCTTGGATAAATAAAAGTTAATGGTTATCAGCTGAGTTTCCATTACATTGTGTACAAAACATTTCCGATATTCTGCTAATGAAAAAAAAAAAAAGAAATCCCACACAATTTCACAACTGCAAAGCTTCATAATTACTCCACTTGTTTTCTGGAGAAATGCTTATTTTGTGTTTTTATTTACCTAATTCTTCCCAGTAATATATTGTAAATAAAAAGGAACAACTTTTTCTTGTATATTCTTAAGTGTACAATAATTATTTTATGGAAACTACATACTTATGGGATTTAGTTTGCAGCCCAATGACAAATAGTGGCTAATTAAAAAACACTTTTTTCCATTTGTGTCAAACAATTTTTTCATCAATGTTTTTTTTTTTTCTTTTTGTCCATTTGGAAGTGTTTTTGCATTACCAAAGGTTGATGGAAATGACAAAATTCAAAATAACGTCCGCTATTTCACAAAATCGTTTTTACGTTCGCTTGAGGTAAGCGGGCTGTTCAGAAAAAGCAGCCTGCTACATTTTAAAAGTTCGCTCAAAATTCACATGACAATTGGATGAAACACAGCTACTCATTTGTGGTGTCACCATACAGATACCTACTGAATCAAATTATACAGGTCACATGACAGGAAGTTTATTTTGCGTTAGTCGAGTTGAGGTCATTAAAATAGTTATCCACTACTTTTAAAACACGACTTGTAACCAATCCACAAAACCTTCCTTTAAAAAAAGAAATCCAGTCATTCTCACACCTGACATATTATCCTAAAGTTTCCTCCAGATGTGTTTATTTAGTTGGTAAACTGTACTATCACCCGATTAAGAGAATGTAAGTGGCTACATTGACATTATCTGAATCCCACAAAATGTGTGCTTTAATCCAAATTGGAGACTTCGTGTTGCATTTTCCGGAAGCAAATAATAACCTTGGTGTCGTATGTGTTTGCCAGTTGTCAAATGAATCAAATGAATCGACAGCAAAGGAAATTGCACCGCCCGTTTTCAGAGATACAGAGTCTAATCTGCTTCAAAGTTAAATTGCTGCTACTACAGAGAAAAGAGCAGAGCCATCTGCGCCTTCCTAATTATGAGATGCACCTCAGCCCTTATATAGTGTGTTGGAGTACTGCATACTGGCTTAATAAATTTAGTTACACTATGGATTGAAGTATGGAAAAAGGGGGTTCAGAAAAAAAGAAAAGTCTTCATAAAAACAGTAGAATCAGCGAAGCGTGAAATAACTCCCTCTTTCTTTCCCTCCCACAGGGGTAAAATGTTCTTCACTGCCCCTGATAACAAATAAAAAAGAAGGATTAGGAAAGCCAGTGTTTTGGTCCTATTTCAAATCAGCTCAGATTAGCTTGTCTTTCCCCCTGATGATCCATAGAAATTTCAGGGACACTGCTGAGATGGATGTAGCTGTAGGGGACGCGGCGGGCACACAAACCGGACCGTAGGAGGAATATTGTCTCTGGCTTTTATTTGGAGCCTGTAGCGCCGTGGCGATTACAACAATAGCGACACAACACCTACCATATAAACTTCCAGGGATGGAAAGCTGAATGGGTGTTTAAAACAAAAAAACGGTGCAGGAAAGAAGTAGCTGTATGCGGCGCCAGAAGAAAAGTACGACGTGAATGAAAACACGGTTCATGTTTAAGGAAGCATTTACGCCAGCCCTGTTTGGTCTGCTTTAACAGAACTCTGGCTCGTTTGTCCGGCCGGTCCGTTTTGTTTGGGGAGGTGTGAATGTAACCAAACTCTGCTGCAGATCACATAAACAGATTCTGGTCTGTCTAAAAACCAAGGTTTCCGTTTGGTTGAAGTGAACTCTGGTGCAGTTCAAATGTATACGTGAACTCCAAGTGGATCAAAGACCGTTCCAAAAGCAGGAAGCGGACTAGCTTGATAAAAACCAGAACCTTGTTTTATATTTCCCTTCGCACAGAGAGTCTAGACCCTTAGCTATTCAGAAACATTTGCTTGCTGGAGGCGTGGAATTTGTTGAAGTTAAAAATTTTACCCAATCGCTAATGTTTGAGCATGACATATGAAATCCACCAGTTTGATCCTATGAAACTAACTCCACCACTGCCAACAGAGAAGTGATGAACAAAACAACTTTAATTCTGCAGCTGGAATTGTGACCAACATGGATTTAACAGCTTCTCTTCCTCTGCTGCCACTTCCAAACTACAGGCAGACTGCATTTCTAAAACGGTGCAGAAAATTGACATCATTGTACAAAACTTCTCCGTCCATTCGCTGATTGGTCCAGTCGAAATTTAATTCAATGGGAGAAGCTCAGGCTGTGCTTGTAGCAAGATTTGAATCGAGCGAAATAGCCTAAGAAGGCAACGGCCAGGCTTCAAGGCTACTATAGCGCAGGGAATTATGGGTAAATACATCTAAAACAAATGTGTTAGCAGGGGAAATGTCTTGTGGTCTTTTACCAGTGATGAAAGACAAATCCTACAAGCGCTAAAATCTAATGTCACATCATTTCTGTTTACATTCCATATAGAAGGAAGTTGCGCTCAGCATCTTCTTCAGAGGTTCTCATGTCGATTCCCTCAGTAGTTCTTGGTGTAGCTCCACCACAGGTGAAGAGGGGAATTGATTTTCAAAGGGTTTGGTTTGTTTGACACAGTGTAGTGTGAAAGAAAACTGCACAAACTGAAAATGTAACAAATGTTGCAACTTTGGTTCCCAATCAAACTGAGTCTAGTGGACTATCAGGTGGGAAAACAGCCTGAAATTATGAGTGAAATTATGCAGTGCTTACAGATTTATTCCTTATTTCCTTTTGCAATTAGATCATCAAGCTAATTGTATTGTTAACTAAATATTACATGAGTCAATACAAACATTCATTTTCAAATTATTATTTAACTCAATAAAGAAATAAAGCTTATCCAAACCAACCAGGCCCTCTGGGAAAAAGTATCTCTGCGCTTTGTTAAATTATGAATTAACTGTGGTTAATCTGCATTTTTTGAGCTCAATTTCACAAGCTAAACCCAGGCATGGTTATTTTCTGACCTGCTGATGTAATAAATACTTTAAATAGAACCTCTCTGATGGCTAAAACATATAAAAAAAAACAACAGATTATTTAAAAAATTACAACAGTGTTAGAAAAAGGAAGTCAGTCTGGAAGCAGTACAAAGACATTTTTAAGCCTTTTGGGATGTCTAAGACAAAGTGGTGATCCTACACAGGAGACCAAAATGAGTCCAACTTCATATTAAATATTCAACCAAGAGGTGACGAAACAGCCCAGCCCGACATCCAGAGCCCTACAGGCCTCACTTGCCTAGGCTAAGGTCAAAGTTCATGATTTAACAATAAAGAGACTGTGAGAGACTTGCCCAAAGAAATCTCAATGATCCCCAAGACTTTTGATGGAATATTCTGTGAAGTGATGAGAGGAACCTTCTGGAAACTTTTGAGTAAGGTTAACTTTCTGAACAGACCATGATACTGTCAGTCAAACCAGATAGTGGAAGTGTGACAATCCAAAACACAAAAGCTTACCACGTATTTTGTAGAGTTTCTACTGCAAATATCTTAGCTCACTTGAAAAAGGACAAAAATAACTTACAAGTAACTTTTCAGCTGGATATAGGAACTTGTTTTAAGTTAATAATTCCTTAATATTGATTTTTAAAAGAGTAGTCGTTCCACTGGGAGATTATTTCACTTATAACATGGGAAAATATCTTGTTCCAAGTGAAATCATTTTCCAGTAGAACTGGTACTTTAATTGATTTATTTTTTAAATCAATATTAAGGAATTAAGGAAGATAAGCAGCTGCTGTATCTTGCTGAAGTTACTTCTAAGTTCATTTTGTCCTATTTCAAGTGTATTAAGACATTTGCACTAGAAACTAGACAAAAATACTTAAGATTTAGTGTTTTTGAAGTGTACAAAATGAACCAATCAGAACTAAGGTAACTGAGCCCCTCCAGCACCCTGCCACCATTAGCGACCCAATGCTAGAGCTCCATTTGATTATCACTATTTAGAGAACACTATTTATTTAGATAATATCAATAGTTTAATTCATGTACAGTCGAACCATGAATCTTTTTTCTTCCATTTCAAAAGTGTTGGCTGCTTTTGTGTCGTTCTATGACGTGAAATCCCAATAAAAACATTGATGTGTTTTTGGTTCAACAAATGTGGGTAAAAGTTCAAGCGGCGTGAATAACTTGGACTCTAAGTTCTCTTAGAACAAGTCTCTCTCTGATGGATTTGGACCACGCCCCCCTCGTCGCCCCCCCCCAAACCCCCTCACCCCACCGGGTGACACACATTGGGCATTTGTAGAAATTACAGCCTGTTGTTATGGTTGTTTACCCGCGCTAAGTGTAACGGCATTAATCATGTGCTGAAGTTCCCAGGATTTAACGCCACGGCAATAATTTAAACACACATCATTTTCAAAGGACGCCATTACTGTATATAAACCATTTACATCAAATTTACAGCTGCTGTTCCGTTGCTTCAAGGGCATTTGGTGGCTAAAGGGCCTTCATAATAAAGACACGGAGGGCCGGGGAGAGGGATCTAGACTTATGTTTTATCAACCGGCAGAAATAATAGCGCCAACGCTTCCCATTTACTCTGTACACTGGCTCGGTGATAGGAAATCAATAGGTATCTTTCCTGAACTGGAGAGGGTGTAAATTGGGAGAGTAGGCAGCTCCATGTGACGCACATCGGCCGAGGAAGGACACTGCAGCTTGTTTCTGGAGCCACGGTTTCATCCGCTCACTTCCTGCGGTGGTATAGCGCGGATAATCAAACAGGAAGTCATAAACACTTGGCTTTGAGCCATCAGGATGCTCGTTTGCAAACACTTACTTTACACTGCGGGGCGGCACAAAGGGGAAATGAACTCACTAATTAGGCAGAGTAGTTGTCGGCATCTTCATAGCCAAATTCAGATTTTCATTATGTTTCCACAATGTTTTTTATTTTTATTTTTATATAAGCTAATATGAATGACAGGCTATTTGGGTCAGACTTAGTGATTGTTTTTATTTTTGAAATTGCAAGATTAAAAGCATAATGTTAGCAGCATAAGGACACCATATCACCAGGAGAAAGTTGTAAAATTACTAGGAAAAAAAAGCCATTTTGATGAGAGCATGGTGTAGTTCTCAAGATGTGACGTGACCAACTGGTCCAGTCTGCGATTCGTTCTGAGAACACACTCATCTGCTCAACCCTACTGATAATTTGATCCTGATATGTTAAAAGATTAAATATGTCATATTTGTAAAACCAATACTAGAGTAAACTCCATAAGATGTTTAACATTCCTCATTTTGTTTTTTTATTTATTTATTGCTGAGGATCATATAATTACTACTTTATTCTCCTAATATTATGACTTTTTACAGGTAATATTATGAGTTTATTCTCATATTATTTTAACTTTATTGTCAAATGACTTTTTTTTCTCTTGATAAAAAAATGACTTTATTATGGTAAGATGATAATATTTTTTCTCATCTTATTACAGCAATATTCTCATCATATAAATTTTGTCTTGTGATTATTTCTGTAATATTACAACTTTTTTTCTTACGTTATTACAACTTTATTCTCATATTATAGTGACCTTTTACTTATAATTAAATCTTTTTTCTTAGTCTGGCGCTAAGACTCCGTCGTGCATATTACTATGACTTTACACTTGTAACATTCTCGTGAGACTTTGTGTTTTTCACAATATCATGATTACATCTTGTATTTAGTTTATTATCTTAGCCTTTCCCTAGTTAAGTCATGCAATACAGACAGCACAGGCAAAAAAATATGCATCTCTGTTTAGATAAAATCATGTTCTAAGGATTTCTTTATGCGATTTAAACTCTTTGCATTTCGTTATGATTCCACTTCAGTGTCGACAAAGCAAAAGGTGATGCTTTCTAAAGGTTTTAGAAGTGTGTCAGCTCTCTTCTCTTTCGACTAGAGACCATAATATATACTCTTTCCATCCAATCTGCTCAGAATTTACTTAAGCAAAGTGAACCACAGGGAAGACCTCCCAGCTCAAGCACCGGCCTACTCAAATCACTCAAAACAAAGTGTCATTGCAGTTCATTTGCTAGCGCCGGGATGCAGCGTCTCTCCTTCAGAGCCTTCTGTGTAGCTAGCTAGCGGGCTCCCCTCGGCCCCAGATCCAGCTTCGAGGCGTGAAGGGCGGCAGACAGGAGGGGGCATTCATATGTATGCAGCCACTGAGCCATAGAGGAAGGGTATCACTGAGGCATGAGCGGGGCTGTGGGCTGCCTGAGACGTAGGGCTAACGCTTCCCCACTGCGAGCCCTACCTGGATAAAACAATACTGTTCATGTCTGACTGGCTTTACGCTGCAGGGGTCGCAGGAGAGGGGGAGAAACACGGGATAAATAAGCACAGAGGGCAGAGGTGTACAGTCATGAGCAAAAAAAAAAAAAAAAGGAGTTTTTTCTTACATGCCAGTACAAAAAGGATAATATTTATATTAAAATATATTATTTTTAATGAAAAATGACATTTTTCAGATGCTGAAAGTGGTTTCTGCCACTTATATTTCTATCCTCTTACTGTTCTAACTATCTAACTAATCACAGAAGCTTGGAATAAGTTTTACTCCTCTTACAATTATTTTTTCCTGCTTAAACAAAATTATTTTTTGTAGTTTCCACAAGCTTCTTTATTATTACTCAAATGTTAAACACAAGTCAGTTACTGTTGAAAGGGCTACTGGACCCTCCTCGAGCTTGACAATTAACTCGACTTTATTTTTACACAACAACCAGAAAAGAACACTGAGCTTTTCCTTAACTGGAGATGCTACCAAAAGTTGGAGCTAAAAATGAGTCATCAACTTATGACTCCTCCTCAAGGACAACTGGAAGTGTTTTTTAGCTAAAGTCAGGTGAAAGATAATCACCAAATAGGCTTGTAGAATGTTCAAAAAATGTTTTTTATTTTAAACACAGAACACTGAAAAAACGTGTTTTCAGGGCTTTCTGGAACACCACCCGCATGTGTGATTTATGCTGGAAGGTCGTCCAACATTTCTTCATGTACTAATAAGGTTTCATTGTCCATGTAGTAAACAATCAGACAGCATAGAACACACCATGAACAGAGGATGGAAGTGAACTGTAACTCCGCCTCCCAAAGTCATCCCACTTAAAACAAGGTGTTTAAGTTGTAGAGACTGGAATGTTTTGTAGACGTACGAAGTGATAATGTATTATTGATATTGTGAGCTTTAAATTCAGCTCTTCTTTAGAGAGCATAAGCTTTAAATTCAGCTCTCTTTTAGCATAAAGGCTAATGTTAGCAATGAAGCACAGCTAAACCCTGCAGGAAGTAAAAAAAGTAGATTTTCTAAACTCAGAAGACATCAAGTTCCTGTCGTGGAAACATTAGTAAGGGAGCTTCATTTTGGAGTTTTTGACACTTTTCTATATAACCTTCTATATGAATGAAAAAATAAATTTACTTTCCCAGCAACTGAAAACTGAGGTCAATGCACAGTTCACTTTAATTTGCATTTTTCATTCTGTGAATCGACCAGCAGGGGAAACCTTCTGTAAATGTGGTCCAAACTGACATGATAGCATCACACAGTCGTAGCAGATTTGTTTGTTTCCTGTTGGTTTTGTCGACATTCAGTGTTGGTTGTTGTTCTTGTTTTGTGACTTGACTTGTTCAATAAACCAGTTTGAAATCAATACAATTGTACTCCTATTTTTTTTAAAAACCCAATCTGAAGAAATATACTTTCAAAAGTTAGACATTCTTTTTATTTTCTGTGGGGTATTTTGTGGAAACTAGAATTTTTTTTTATTTCGCAAGCATTTTGAATATTTCCAGACTTGAATAAAATGTACATACAACTTAGTGTTTCTCATTTAGACTCACTAACATAATTTGTATTAAAAGAATGAACATTTTAAAATTTTAAAAGAAAAAAAAGTTGACTTAACTTAGAAACTAGTTAAAAAGTTATCAAAAATTGTAAAGTTTTATGTTAAGTCACCTTGATGTAAAAATGTAAAAAAAAAGAAATATATATAAATTGGGGCAACTTTTTAAAAATTTTATCTGAACAAGTAATTCTCAGATTAATCTAATTGCTAGTTGACAGATGGATCGACTTAATTAAAACTGTATCAATAGTTTTTCTTAAGTGTTTTGGATGTAACAGTTGAATCAACAAGGAAACTAGACAGTGAAGTTGAGTCAGCATTGTTTTTTTACAGTGTACCATCTGAAGTCATGGTCACAGAGGGGCATTAAGATCAGCAGCAATACTAAGATATGCTGAGGCATTTAAATGATGCTCAGTTAGTAACATGGAGCCAAAAAAGTGTCAAGATAGACCCGACACTTCTTCACCACTTCTACCAACCAGAACCTCTGACAGAAGACAGGATGGATTCTTGCTGTGTTGTTGTTTACTGATTCTCACCCGACCATCTGGCATCTCAAACTTCCTCTGGCTGACAGTGCGATCGTGTGTTTTCCTTCCGACTCCGGCTGGAACCGTGTTACGTGGGTTCTCATAGTTCAAAAAGTTTCAGTGTAGTTTTCCACAGCCTGCATCTGGCACGGTTCTTCTCCAAATCATTTTTTTTTTTTTATTGCAGCGGGCATTGGATGTACTTCCTGCTCATGTTTGCACATACAGATGGAACACTTTTAACTCTTTAAGATGAGGTAAGATCATGTCATTTTCCTCATTTGTGAATTAGTAATGAATTCTCCATGGCTGCATTGCGATGCTTCTGAAAATAAACTTTATGCCCTGCTCCTGATTGCTCAATACCTGCAGCTAATGACTCAATGCAGTCCACTGTCGCTGTGTGCTTGGTCAGGAGAAGGACTAGAAGCAAAGTCAGCCACGCTGCTGTCAGTCAGTAGACTTTACTACAAAGAACAGTCTGTAGAAATTGGCAAAATGTAAAGTCAAACATGTTGAGAGAGCTCTTTTGTGCTCAACATCAACTGTTCTTCTAAAAGATAAATAAAAGGACTTCAGGGCATTAATTTTGTTTAACTTGTTTAATGTTTTGAAAATTGGAATACAATTATTCACTTTTTTTAACATACAAGAGTTCAAAGCGGAACCTTTCTATTCGCATGTTTCTGGTACACCTGTAAATCTGACGCACAAGAGACATCTGCAAACAACAGAAATGGACGACAAAGACATTTTTCTTAGACCACTGAGGGTTAATCTTTACTTGAATAAAATTATCTGATTGGATGCTGGAAAACTATTATTGTGTTCAAGTTGTGCTAAAAGGAGTTAGCATATCAGTGAAGCTATTCAAGCCTAAAATAGCATCTCAATGCTAAACATGTAGCAGCACCAAAACGTCCTCAATGCTAATGTCTGCAACCACAGCACATTTCCAACAGTGTTTTTCCAAAGAGCTTCCTGAAAGACATGAAAGCTGAATGGGTAAAATAACACTTTACAGCAATTTGATGGTTTTATTACGTAAATGACAGATTAAAAACAATACATTTCTGTTGCTGAGCTCATGTCTTTTTTAATCAAAAATTTAGCAGCAAAACTTTCTTTAAATTCAGAATGCTGCTTATTTGTTGATATATTGTTTTATTACAGTGCTATTAATTACTATTAATTCATTAGAGACCCTGCAGTTAACTCCATTCAAATTTAGCCCCACCACTGCAGAACAAAACAAACCAAACAGCAATATCTTTACTCTCACGTGAATCTGAATCATTTTTCTCTATTTTTATTGTTTAAAATCATTTTTGTTGTTGCTTCAAATGAAACGTTCAGGAATTGCTCTTTTTGTCAGAAATCATATCCCAATTCTTGACCGTCAGCAGAGTTTTTTTTTAATCAGTGTTACAGAGAATGGCAGAACACATGGACCCTCCTCCAGCATGCCACTGGAAGCCTAACTGGACAGCACTGCTTTGCTTCACTTCAATGAGTTTGCAACAACAAAAATGATTTTTTGTTTCTTTCTTCTTGGTGTGGGAACTAATGAATCCAAG
Organism: Poecilia formosa; assembly: GCF_000485575.1. Taxonomy (NCBI): domain Eukaryota; kingdom Metazoa; phylum Chordata; class Actinopteri; order Cyprinodontiformes; family Poeciliidae; genus Poecilia; species Poecilia formosa. The sequence goes on along the minus strand of NW_006800058.1, from coordinate 1,676,039 downwards.
TGTAGTAAAAAAAAAAAAAAAAAACGCATGACAGTAACTGCTTAGACACGTCCAACCCTCACCTAGCCAACACTCGCCTCTTTTTCTGCCTTTCTAGGTCAGAAAGATGGCATGCCAAACTCCAAACTCTTTTTTTTTTTCTCTCCCTCCTAACATGGCTGGTCTGTGGCGCTGGACTGTCCCCAGACAGCGCCACTGCGGTGACAGGAAAGTGATTATGTATTGATCATGATCACATAGACACTGGTGTGGCTCCCTCTCTGGCTGCGGGGCTGAGAGGATAATAGCTCAGACGTGAAGACTGACAGCCAATCTCTCCAGGCTGAGCCGCCAGCTCTATTTTTGGACGGTCCCACCTATGTGATTGAAATGCGTGCGCACGGATCAGAGGGTTGGGAATGTGGTGGGAGGGGGGAGGGGGGGCACGTTTGAATTAAGAGGCGATTAACAGGGGAGAGAAAGAGAGAATCGTCAGACATGAACTGTAGCGCAGTGCTGGAGGAGAAAACTCTGAACGACAAAGAAAACAGTTGTAGCAAGGTGGAGAAAACAAGCGTATCCATCTGTGCGTCTGTCCATCCATCCCTTTCAGTTCTCACACAGCCGAACATGACACACTTGGAGCGCCGCCGGCTGATTCCCTCACCACGCTCGACGCCAGTTTTAGATTCCTTGGCTTGCAAATGGGCATTAATAGTAACAATGCAGTTGGGCATTAAGGAAAACCCTCAAACAAAAGAGTACGCTCATAAACAACTGGCAAACTTTCATTGTTCATCCCAGCCCAGCCTGAAGCCTCCCTCCCCCCTTTACGTGGAACAGTTTCCTCCTGACGTTTCTATAGAACTCAGCCGGTGAATGTAACTTTACACGGCTTTGATAAGATACTCATACCAGACTTTTTTTTTTTTTTTTTAATTTTAGAGCGTTTTGTCATGTTTCAGTCACAAACCTCCATGTGTTTTAGTTGGATTTAATGCTAGCAGAGATGGGCTTAAGTGTCATCACAGTATTTTGTGGTGCTATTGTGATAACAATAAAAGTGGCGATAAGAACTGATTTTTACTTATGTTTTTTAGGTAAATTTGACTCCAACTCAATCGTAGTCCCATAAACACAAACACTGCTGTTGGAAAGCAAAACCATGTATGATACGCTTCTTTAGGACAGCAGTCACACAAAGTAGAGTGATCACTAAGCGGAAATGATAAATCTAAATCCTTATCATGACAGGAAATTTATCCCAATACATGATAAACAATACAATAATTGATCAACCCAAAGTGAAACATAATTGGGACATAAGAAGGAAATTATATATTTTTTATTTTTTTGTCAAATACAAGCCTGAAAAGTGTGATGTGCCTTAGTATTCACCCGCCATAGTTTCAAACCAGGAAATAAAATAGTTAATTACTATCTCTTGCCTCTCTCCAAAGCAAGTTATAAAAAAAAATAACTTGAGTCATATAGCATCTTTCAGAAAGAGTGCTTCAAAAATGCCAACAATGCATAAAGCAGAGGACAAAGATCTGTTTTCAAATGGCTTTTATAGGAAACCAAAGTCCAGCGATCTCAGGTCCAAAGGAAGAGTTCCAGAGTCGGGGCCACTGAACAGAACGTTCCGTCTCCTTTTTTCTTTATCCTAATATGAGGAACCATCAGCAGACCATGATCACAGGACATGGAGGGCCTGCCAGGGATAAATGGCTGTAGAAGCTCTGTGATATTAAGTCAATAAAAGCATCTTAAATTGCAATATAACAACCCGGAAGCCAACATAGCAAGATTGGAGTCATGTGAAAATTTAGCTTAGAGGCCTGGCAGCTGCATGTTAAACCATTTGCAGCCGTTCTAGCGAGGTATTGCTAAGCCGTGTGTCCAGTGCATCGCAATAATCCCATAGTAATAAAACAAAATCATGCATATTTAATTCCAGTTCATTATGTGAGACAATGAAACATAGTTTGTTAATACTTTTCAGATGTTAAAAACAGGAATACACCAAAGACATTTACATCTAAAGTAAAACCCACAATCAAAGGCTATGCTATGGCTTCTTAAAGAAGATTTGGCCAAAGAAGCGAGAGCTCCAACTGTCTCCTTTATCCCAGATATATGTATTTTTCCAGTACTCTGATAAATTTTTGAATTTTGTCCGAATTTAACTGAAGAAAATTGCCTGCCATCCACCATTTAACAGAGTCTATGCACATAAACAAGCTGTGTAAAATACTCAAATACTGAAACCATGAGTGTAAGGTCTGTTCTTTAGCATTAGGTCTGCTAATTACTGTTAGTATAGTGTTTTAGCATTAGCAGTGCTAATGTTTATGATTAGTGCTTTAGGATTCGTGCAGCTAACTTTTTAGCTAGTGGTGCTCACCACTGCCAATCAAACAGATTAAGGTGTTAGGTATGTATGTGTGCATAGTTCAGCAAAGTCCTCTATCTATAACTCACATGGTGACAAACTGGATCTCCACACTACATCAGCATGTGTTGCAGAAAACAGGAAGTCAGAGCAACTAATTCCAAGGTAGGCGAGACAAGCGAGAAAAAACCCATCATGCTCCTCCTAAGACCATCAGTTTTCATAACTGGACTAATGCATACTCATGCTAAAATGCATGTTTCAGCAGGCCAGCAGAATGCAGCTGAGGAATGGGGCGAGGGGAGAAATGAATGAATAAGTAACACCCTGCAGAGGCTGAGAAGATAAGGAAATATATGTTTATATCAGCCGCTAATGTCATGGGGTGTTTTGGTGGTGGTGAGAACGAACGCTGAGACCCAGATGATGATGATGATTTAATAAAGAGAGCTCAAGCACAGTCCAACACAGGCGGCATGGCGGAGAGTTAGCACACAGCTAATTACCGGTAGCAACTGAAAACTGAGGACTGAATAAGAGAGCTAAACCAACACAGGACTTCACAGTCCAACTGTGATGGCAGGCAGACAAACGACATTCGACATACGACAAGGATCTGACGAGGAACACAGACAACAGGTGGGACTAAAATACACAGGGAGGGTAATCAAGGAATGAGACACACCTGGGAAGCAATCAACGGGGAAGACGCCGAAACAGAGACTCACAGGACAGAAACTGAACACAGAAAAACCTTAAAATAAATACACAGAAACACGAATCATGACAGCTAACACACCTTTAAAAATTAGACTTGGGCAAATCCAGCATGGGGCCAGCGTGGAGGGCTTTCAACAACAACAATAATAATAATAATAATCATAATAATAAACATATACTATATCTTCAAGATAAGATATGGTTGTCAGCATCCAAGAAATAATTCCCCAGAGGCAACGACGGATAAGGGACAGCACACTTTTGATAAGTAAGAGGATCGTCACACTTAAGCTCTTACATTACCATTGTTGCAGTACAATTACTAGTCTTTTATAAGACAGAGAGGGAGCCGTCACAGAGAAGCCGGGGACGGTGTTTGTGAGTGTGTGTGTGTGTGTGTGTGTGTGTGTGTGTGTGTGTGTGTGTGTGAGTTTTGAGCACTGCATGTGTCTGCTGTGTGCATGACATCCTCCTTTCAAACCGTCAGCTACCGAGTCCGCCGCCTTGACAAGCCATTTGCAGGAACGGCAGGAACAAAATAATTAAGAGGGTCTTTTGTTTCCCGCTGATGGCCGTGACATGCGCCGCCATTTTTAAAGGGTTGTGTCATTGATTTGCTTTAATTAGTTCATAGGCAATGTGTGCAACATGCAGATAGGGTTCAGGACTGGAAGTCGAGAATGGAAAATTGGGCCCTTCACATGTTTAATTGCTCCCAAGGCGTTCGCAATGGCAAGGTAATAACAAAGAGTAAGGCAAAGTATATTGTCTAATGAACAACTTTATCATGGGTAAATGAACAAAATGTTGCTTAATTTGAGAACTTTGCCACAGGGGCAAGAGTGTTTAAAGTGAATTATGCTTTCTCCACAAAAAAAAAACAAAAAAAACAAACAAAAAAAAAAAACAAGAGGAAACCATTTCAGCACAATTCAAAACAGAGAGGCGGACTGAATGTGTGGTTAGAACTGGAACAGCACAACCTTTAACAGCCTTAAAAAAATAATGTTTTTACATTGTAACCAGAAACTATAATGTATTTTATCAGGAAAAGTTTAAAGTTTCAACACAGAATAGAACATTCAATAGGCAGACATGGTAACCCTAAAGGATCTGCACTTCATGGTTAAAAAAAGGAGGAACTATGCTAGCACAGGGTCTTTAAAGAATTGGGTGTTCCTCCCATAGGGGGCGCCAGAGTTTTTCAGGAAAAAATAACGACCTAGACAAAGTGTCTGCGAACATTTAAACAACTTCACCAAGCCTATGCCAGAGATAAGTAAAGTTAAATTTACAGTTCACAAATTAAACCGCGCGCCTATGTGTGTTTACCCCTTTGCGCTGAAAACGGTCATCACTTTAGCAAGTTATAGCATGTTTTCTACTGCTGGTACAGCAAACAACAACGAAAAGAATTTAAAGTGCGTAGGCAAGTACAGTCGGTAACGACTTAGCATCACAAATAGTTTGGAATAATCAAAAAATGGCAAAGAAACACAATAAATGTGAACCTTTACTTTTAATCAAAACTTAATGCTGAAAGTTCTGACAACTTTAGGATGGGTCAAGTCAAAGGCCGCCGAGAGGGGCAGTGTGACTGGATGTGGGCGAGTAACACAAATCTAACAACGTAACATCAAACGGGGAGATTCCTTATTTTTATTGCATTTAAAGGAATAACTGGGCTGCTCTAGTGCAGCACCAGGCATTTTTCAGAGAGACATATTATTCCTCTACTCTGGTGTAAATAGATTCATTGATTCATTCAACCACTGCGGATCAGTCTGTCCTGCTGTTGCATATGGTGTGCACATATTTCACTACAACAGCCATCCTAAGAGCAGGAGGAGTTCTAGCCAATTAAGTTAAGAGAGGTTTCTATTTTTACACCATGTAGGGAGTCTTAATTCTGTAGTCCCAGATTACTGCTGTGATATGAAGATGATCAACATGAGGAAATAATTTGTTTCTCTAAGACAATGAACCGTATGGCAAAAGGGGGAAAAAAAGCTCTTTTTTTTTCCAAATTGGTTGAACAAGTTAAGTAAAATTAGCAAACAATTTGGTTTGCAGAGAGATTGTAAGGGTTAAAAAGGATCTCTGTGTACAAAGGTATCAGTCAAGAAGAGGCTGCAAAAAGCACATATCAACAAAATCACTAGTTTTGGAAAGACTGAAGCATTTTGAACACCTGGTATTCTGAAAATGGCTGCAGATGTCCTCACAGTCTGGCAGATTTGGATGATTTTTTCTGAACAGAGTGGTGAAACACAAACAAGTCAAGATGACCCTTCCAAAGAACACTGCATTTACAGTAAAAAAGAAGAAAACTCTTAGCTTCAGGGTGTCCACACAGCTAGTTCAGTTTTACCAGATAATGTCAACAGGTGTGTGAACGTCATTGAAGGACAAAGTAACTTCAGAAACATTTTCATTTAAGCAAATGAGGTGAAATTCAAGATGTTTTTGAGATTATTCTCATAAAAGCCACAAAGCATGGTGGGTAAATTGGGATTATTTGCACCTAAAGTTACCATGAAATCCTCTGAATTTCAAAGTATCTTAGCATCAAACACAAACTTGAGCCCCTGAATTGGTCCAAACTGATTCCTAGAGAAAACCGACACCAACAGAGCGGCTGGAAAGGAGAAGAATCAAATCCAGCTCTCAAGCTGTAGGAGGATATTACTACTAAAACAAACCTCTGATAAACTTAATTATGTGAAGAAATACTGTAAAGTTGTCTCAGATTCCGACTCACTGATGTATGAAGGTCAAATAGAAGGCGATTACTTCAAGTTATTGCTGCTAAAAGTCTTCAAACAATACTTTTTTTTCATTACTGTGGATAGTTCAGTTCTTTATTCGCTTGTTATTGCAACAGAGTAAGAAAATATACCAGACTTAATATAATACAACTGAATATTAATAAATATACAGGCAAAAACAAAACATCATTTTTTGACAGCATTTATATTTCCTTTGAGATAAATCAAGTATTTCTGAACTGAGATGACAGAGCAGCATATATGTATATATATATATATATATATATATA
>NW_006800058.1:1636324-1669862 GCF_000485575.1 Poecilia formosa | reverse complement strand
TATATATATATATATATATAAAAATACACATACATACAATGGGTTCTGCCCACCTAAACATTCTGCTTGAGAATGGTCTAAGCACACACTGTGCAGTTTTCCTATTGATCTATCAAGTTGGAGCAACGCGCAGTGCGATAGGATCAAATTTTCCTGCCAACCATCAGGCCACATCAGTGGGGAGAAAAAGAACAGAAGATAACTCAGCGATGTACCTGTGAAACTCAGACAAAAAGAAAAAGGAAAAACGAGCCGGCACCGAGCAGACTGGCAGAAAGCTTGCTGATTCAACACGGGGGAAGAACACTACCAGTGCCAATCCAATCCACAAAGAGCCGAGGCTTTCGTGACACTGCGGTCAGATTAGACTCAGTTGCGGCGTCGCGACTTTAAAGGTCCTGGAAGCGCATTTTAAATCAACTTCCTGCTGCTAGTTTGAAGACAAGAATAAAAGCTACATTTTATTCTATTCACTTTTTTTCTGTTTGATACACTTTCCCTTTTTTTCAATCAGTGTTTCAAGCTAGTGAGCAGAGTCAGTTAGCATGCTGCTTCATACCATTTATTGCTCGCTCATGTTCAGTGGAGAAGCAGTACTGTCGCGGTTGGAACAATTGTCTGGATCTTTACCCTATATTTCTGAGGTCAGACACTGATGTTGGACAAGAAACTCTTCCTTTCAATTCAATTCAACCCAAACGTGCTCTATGAGGTTGCGGTCACATTTATTCAAACCAATCTCACTCATTCATGTCTTTAAAGCCATTGCTTTTTGCACCAGAGCTCAAGTGTGTTACAACAGGAATATACCATCAGTAAACTGTTCCCAAAAAGTTGGTGGAAGGAAATAGTGCAAAACATGTTCATGGTGTCACAATTCATCACTCCAAATAGCAGCCAATGCTTTGAAATGTTCTTGGTTTGGATGCTAGTCAGACATTGAGAGCCGTTCCATGAGCTCTTCATACACTATTCTAGAGCTAATCTAAAGGTAGGTTACTTAGATTTTTATATTACCACTAACTGTTATATTACATTACTAACAGTTCACTGTGGAAGATTAAGTACTGAGAAAATGTAATCTCTAGACCTACTGTAGCTGTAGAGGCAGCTACAAAGAAGGTTTGTAGCTGCCTCTACAAACCTTCTTCCACAAAGATTTGTAGAAGCAGCTTACATACCTAAGTGTTGGACATTGCACACCAGTTGCCATAGAAATGATTGGATCACCTAAATCCAATGACTAGGGTGGGTGAGCAAACACATTTGGCAACAAAGTGTTCTGTCTGGATTTCTCCCATTTGAGACTTTAATACAAAAGATCTTCCAAAAATGCAAAGGAAACGGCAATCTTTCACAAGTTACAACATCACTATATCATTTCCTTAGTTACATTTTATCCAGTTCTTGCAGACTGAAGTTGTAAAATAGCTAAAACCAACTCTTCACAACGTCTGAGTGACAGCAACAGAATGAAATGTCTCGCCTGTAGCCACAACAATTGTCCCATCTGAAAGTAATGGGCAACAAAATTCCTCCACGTCCTCAAGTTTCTTAGTTTTTCCTCTTTTTTTTTCACCAAGCACTTTCTAAGCAACTCACTCTGTCATCTGACAGCCGTCCCGGAGCGCAGAGGGTTAAAGAGTTTTCCCAGAGGAATGCTGAAGCCTACTTTGTGACTGGTGGCTTAATGTCTCCGTCAGCCGGTGAGAGCGGCACTCCGCTGCCGCCTGACAAGCAATCCATCACAGAGAACACACAGACAGAGAGCTGCATGCAGCCGCTACAGTGTGTCTGCACGACAGACACGCTAAAGTACACGGCAGCGGCGCAGGGCCGACGACTCGCGTCAGCGCCCGTATCCATCCGTGATGCTGATAGACATACATTAATGCGGTAGTTAGGGCCTTGACAGTCACGAATCTCTGGGAAACTGACATGAGCACAAACTCCAAATCCTCCTGGGTTCCTTTTTATTCCTGTCCGTTTTATTTTTGCATAGCTCTGGTTGCGTTGATGCAAGTTGTACATCATTTAACCAGGTTGTGTATTTTAGGTCTTTAGGTCAAAAGGTCTGTCGTTCCATTACTCTTTTGTCTGCTTACTGTATTTTTGGACTCTTTGCTGTTGGACTATGAACAAACTCAGAGGGATTATTTGCATATCTGCTCATGAAAGGGATGATGGTGCTATGTGCTTATGTGTTTGATGTGACGATATTGAAAACTGACACTGGCCAACAGCCATCTTTCTGTTGCAACCCACTGTAATATTTCTCCATCATATTTTCAAGTCTATTTCAATCTTGCCTTTCTATAATATTGATCATTGACCTAATTTGCCTTCTCCAAGCGAAAGCTGTCTGATTTCCCCTAATCTAAATCCTGTGCGCTCATGTTCTGCATTCAATCTTTTATTCTTGCTCGTCATTCCAGAATCTGCATCAATCCAAGCAAAGTTTAAGGTTTGCTTGGATTGATGCAAACCTTAAACTTTGGCTCAATCAAAGTTTACTGCAGTATGTCTACTGCTGTATGTCTAGACCAGGGCTCTGCAACCTTAATAATCTAAAAAGTTCCTTCAGCGGAACAGAAACAAAGGTGAAGTTATCTTTGGACCGATCTAGCATCAGCATGCAGCTTCAGTTATTACAGCTAGAATCTAGAGATCAGGCCTGAAATTAGGGTGTGGTGATGGACTCTGACCTGAACCTTCAGAGACACATAAAGATGATTGGAAAGTCTGTCTTCTATCATCTGAAGAACATTTCCAGGATTAGAGGACTAATGTTTCAACAAGACCTGGAGAAACTCATTATGTGTTTATCTTTAATCGCATTGACTAGTGTCTTCTCTGGTATGGTTCTGGTTCTGCTCTGCTCGATTCAACTTAAACAGCCATTTTTGCTCCCAGTCCAGCTAAATCAAACTCAACATGAAAAAAGACAATGAATAATCTCATATATTTAAAAAATATAATCTACAGGAAGTTTAAAAATAAGAAAACAATACAAAATGTCAGCAAAAATGCTGGGTGTGTTTTGCTCCAGCAGTATGCTAATATGAGTGGAAAATGATGCAGACAAAGCACGTTTTCCAGCATAGTGATGAGGAAAAATAGACAAAATGTTATTACTGGTACTCTCAATGTAATTTTTGTTGTGGAAAAGCTGCTAAAAGCTCCAACCACCAACCAAAAGTTGGTTGTCTGCCATGTTTAGCCCAAGTTATCAGAAGTCACTGTGGAAGGTCCTGCAGTGGTATGCAACCGTTTTTACATGTGGATCAAAATTAGCAAGTTAAATGTACTCAGTGGTCAATTATTATTACTTTTTAATTAAAAACTAAAAATATATATTTATTGCAGTTTTTCTTTACTTTTAAAAGCTTTGCTTAACTTTTATGTTGATGTTTTTTTCTGTACAGTCCCATTTAATAAATTAATATCATTAAAAAGTTCATTTATTTCAGTAAATCAATTCCCCAAGTCAAATGCGTGTGATTTCAATATACACAAACTGAAGTTTTCAAGCTGCCATTTATGTTAATTATGATTTTTTTTTTATCTTTTTTTGCTTACAGTTGATGAAAGTGCCTACTTTAAGATCATAATTTTTAATCTTACAAATGAGCCTCATTTTAATGCAAATTCTGCAGTAGATCCAAAACAGAAAAATGCATCTCAGATGTTTGGCAATTATTGTCTGGTCTCAGCAGTGGAGAGTTATGGCTCTTCTCGTTCTTTGAAAACACCACTGAGCCGAGTTAAATGATTGGTTGAGTCCTATTCTGATTTAAGTAAAAGTCAAAGATGATTTTGGTCTTACTCAACTAAGATGAAAACAAAAAGAGGCTGCATTTAGTCTTGTTTTAACGGTCATGATGAGTTTTCTGGGTATATACGGTCCTAACTCTCACAACAGAGCTGCAGCAAAAAAAAAAATAATTCTAAAGAGAATCATAATTCCTCGCCCTGAGGATTCTGAATCGATTCAAAATGCTCAAAAATCAATTTTAAAATGTGTTGAAGTTGTACATCTTTGCTGCTCCTATTTTCAAGTATACTGCATATTTCATTACACGTCTGCTTGACCACTTTATGCATTTGTAATAATTCTATGTTATTTTTTTAGTTAAAAAAACAGGCAGCTAAGCTAATATAGTACTGGTAATTTGAGTGACAGAGTTTTATGCACAAACCTATTTTTGTGAAAATATAAACTGGTGGATTTTGACAGTGTATGAAACCTTATGGAATGGTTCTGCTTGCTGTCTTTTTGGTGTAAGCAAAACATTTCAGTCACATAATTTCTCCAGACTCTCTAGTCTGTTTGAATAGAAAACTTAGTTCCTGAATAAAATATCATTTCTGAATTGCATCCTGACCTGAATCAAATTGCTAAACACTGAAAGAAAGACTGAAAGCATCTCCACATTGCATGCTGAAGATGTCCATTAGCTGAAGGAATGTTAAAACAAGCCATTTCATAAAAAATATGATGTCTGAGTCAAGGTGGATTAAATATAAGAGAGACACAGAATATAGAATGGAAGACGGTCTGGGAGTTCAATTGACCTCTTGGTAGTTCTGGTGTTGAGAGATGAGAATTCAACACAGTTAGGATGATGTGTGATCTATGGTGGCGAATAACATTTTAAAATAAATATAGCAATAGATAGTTACATAACTGTCTTTAGATGAGCATTTTTGTGCCATCAAGTGACACACGGTGAAGGGCAAAACAAAGGGACCACATGGAGTCAGGCTTCCCTCCATAACACGGTGGTCCACCAGGCAGATAAAGCCGGAAAATGACAGAGGGAACAGTGAATTTACACTCCCAGAAACCCACAGGTCTGTTTACTCCCCAAGAAGCAGAGTGAAATTTTTAAAGGGCTATCTCCGTAGCGTGCTGGATAGCAGATTCACCCAATTACACAGCAGCCCCCAGTGTGGCATAGCAAAACCCGCTGTAGGATTGACTGGGTGTGTGTTTGTGTGTGTGTGCTGACACCAGGCTGTGACTGTGGTAGAACCACAGACTGACTAAATCCATACTGCAGCGTTGAGGGCAGTGCAGCTGCCAATGCCACAGTACGCAGTCAGAGCGAAGGCGGCTGTCGCATATCAGCAAGTCGACATGGAGCGGGATACAGAATGGGTTCCAAAAATACAACACAGAGCCCCTCCACGTGTAAGGTCCACTCCAATTAAGAAGAAAGAAAGTGACGTGGAGCTCCAGCCATAAATTTTGATGCGACATAAAGCAATAAAAACACCCAAAATGGGTCTTTTCTTAAACTTTTTACCTTCATTGTATCAGACAGGCGAGGCACAGCCAGGCGAGGGCTTTAGTTAATGGGACAGACATCAAGCGAAGGGCCACACTCTACGAGGAGATTTGATCCAATCATCTTATCAGCTTCTTTTTCAAATGGCCTTGCTGTGCCGACTTTTATGCCTCTCTCCTCGCTTTATTCTCTGCCGGTGATTGGATGGGCCTCTCTACTGTGGTCTCAAATCTCCGCCACCTTGATGAATGTGTTCCAGCCCCCCGTTTGTGCAGGCCTAACCGATCCTTCTCCAAACTCCAAACCCGACAGCAGCGAGCCGCACGAATCGAGCCACTGGCCTATTCCACAGGTACGGACAATCGCCAGGATTCCAGCAGGGTTTCTGTGAGAAGGTTTCATACTTTTCTAAAGTTCTAAAGTTCTGGTTTGTTTTTAGGGGTCAGTTAATCAGTACACTGTTAGGCACAGCAAAAGGGGACAGTAGTTGAGTTTTCAGATCGTTACGAAGGTAGATAAGATCAGTTTTTAAGATTGGTTTCTCATGAAAGTATCGTCCGATTGCCAACTCAGAATTAAGGGAATTTATCTGTGCGCCCCTAGTTGTTTTGCTGCTGATTTGAAGTTACACTTAAGTCTAACCACAACATTTCACTACAAATTTGCAGTTGTACCTTCACATTTGGAATCTGTAACTGAATGGCTGTATGAAAAACGGATGAGCCAATGGATGGAACCTTCAGAGCCCCGACATACTTTATGCAAAGTGCCAAAATCAGTTCTCATTGACGTAGACGGGTGACGAAAACTGCTTCCTGTTGTTCGCAGAGAGGCATTTTGCTGAATTCAACACCAGGCCCGGGTCGAACTATTTCGACAGAGTTCTGTGCAAAGTGTTGCGTGATTGGTCAGAAGTTTGTTGCTGTGCTTTAAGCGAAAATGCTCTCGGACAGCAATGTTGATATTTCTGTTCAACAAGTCTGTTTCCAGTATTCGGTTGATCCGTTGACTGTTCGCTTTGGATGAAGTATGTTGGAGCCTTTAGAGAATGGATGAGAGTTTTCTGATGCTTTAAAACTATGTTTATGCTCCATTAACTTTTTAAATACGTGTGTAGGCCAGAAAAACACCTAAAAGTAATTATAAACTTTTCCAGACTGTGTTGGAAGCATTACTCCCAAACAAGTAAACATATTACCTGCCAATGTGGTTACAGTACCACTGTCCTTTTTTTATCAGGAATTTTCCCCTTTGTTCTTTTGCAGTTTAATCAGGCATATGGTTCTTTGTGGAAGAAAAGAACCATATACCTGATTGTTGTCATGACTTTCAGTTGAAACCAAATGCTGATTTAATTTTAGTTTCTGAGCCCTGCAGGATCTAAATAGTATGGTTGGTACCTAAGACAATTAATAATGTAGACATTTAGGGATGAGAGCATGTGAATCTTGCTCCTGCTGTGCAGGACTGTAAAATTGCCCAAAGCTTGACACAGTTTTACAAACACACACGCACGCACGCACGCACGCACGCACGCACACACACACACACACACACACACACAGCCACTGAACACTACCTCCAGTTTGTGTGTGTGTGTGCGTGTGTGTATGCGTGTCTGTCTGTCTTCTTCAAGTGGGAGTGATGCTTGTACAAACTACAGCAACAAATGGAGGAAAAGGAGCAAAGCAGGATGGATGCACAGCCAGAAAGGTACACCAAGAAAAGGCCTTACAACACCACATTAAATATCTACAACACTTGCTGAATAATTAATAGCTGCATTCAGGCAGTGTACTGAGGAATGAGGATGAGAACACTTCCTGGCATCTTCGCAGATATGAGTAAGCATTTGTCAGGTCAGAAAGTGCAAAACTGGATCCCTCTCAGTTTACCTGCTGTAGCATCTTATACAGAGAGAACCTCCCACCCAGACGGTCCTCACTGTTAAACAGTCCCTGCTGCTTTGGACAGATTGAGGTTTTGAATTCAGTTTTCATACTTATAAAAACATAACGTTTCCAAGCACAGGTGGGCACACTTTTGCTAATCTGCTAATGCGCTACTTAGCTGAGCTACTTTTTTGGTTAGCGCACTAACACTTTTGCTAACTTTGAAACATGTCTAGCATACTTAACTTGACCTGAATTAACTTTCCCAGATAAATTCCGCAGCACAAATTTACTTGACTGATTTGGAAACTTTCAGTTCAATAAAGTTTGACATCTGTGTTGGACTTTTGGCTACAAACAGTTAAGAATTCTTCAACTAGTTATTCGTTTATACTCAAGCTCTTATTTTGAACGGGAGCAAAGAGAGTTTGTGCAGCAGCTCTGTCTCCTCTTCTCACATTCTCTGTTGTTTCTTTCAAGAAACTCTATTGAACAAATATTAAGTATGTAGCAAAGGAAACAGGAATACAGAAAAATATAACATTTACACAAACAAACACATAAATACAGGCAAAAATTCACAGAAAGGAACTGGTTTGAGAACCTCTGAGTTTGTTCTTGGTTGGCATCAGCATGGGTGAACTTAGCAACTTAGCATTAGCTTCTGCTAAATACCATGATGGTGTAGCATTAGTGGAGCTTATGTTTATGATTAGTGCTTAGGGTTAGCATATTTAACTAGTTAGCTATTGTTTCCAAGGCACTGTATATTATAGTGTGCTTTACATAAAGAAAAAACATTTAGATTACTTCCATAAGATTTTTGATGAGAAGCTATATTGTTATCCTGAAGGATTCAAGACTAAAATCATACACAAATAATATCCCTGTAATTTAAGGGGGCAGATGGGCAGTTCATGTTCATGTCTTGTCTAAGTGAGACAATGATCTAGATTCTTTTTTTCTCCACAAAGACATGATCCATGTGATCTAAATGAATTCAGCTGTTGGGCCTAACACCAAACTTCTGCAACAAAGTGTGCTTATGAACGAAGAATGATGTCACATTTCAACAGCACCAGACAGCACAGCACTCATCCTTTGACACTGAGTAGAAACTTTTGGTTCTTCCATTCAAACAACTTGTTTCCAAGGCACTGTAATTATTTAATAGATGCAAAACAATACGTGGTAATGGTAAAGTTTGAGAATAAACGCTGCAATCACCGTCATCCGACCAGCTGCCCTCTCGTCCTCGGAGGCAGTTCCTCTATGATTGAATCAGCCCTTGACCAAAGGTAAGAACAGAAATCAGCTATCTCATACAGACATCATTCTAACCATATTATTGCCGTCTGGGGCAACTCAAAGGCTGACCTAATCACCGTTGTACTCCTTCTATCATATTCAACTGCGTTTGCCTTTTTGCTTACAGCCTGGAGCTTGCTTTCTGGAAATTCACCAGTCACTTGCGATGATGGATTACCCCTCAGACCGTTATAGAGATCATACTAAATGATTTCAATTTAATGGTCAGAATATATATCAAAGTTCACAGAAGAGTAGATAAATCAAACAGCAATTGAGACACGAAGGGAGGCACGGGCAAATGTTTGGTTCCTAACGTTACAGCAATCCTGCCCACTAGGGAGGAAAACCTTTACAGGAAAATTAACTTAAATACTTTCAAGCTATTACATCAAACTTTTCTGAATATATAGTGTCTATGACTGAGAGGAATCCAAACTTTACATTTAAATTAAAGAAGAAACAAACCAACTTATCAATATAAATTCAATTTCTAAATTTGCTTATGTTATCAGTGAGGTGATCGTACTTACATCCAGCAGCCAATGGGAACACAATTTAGAATTTCCACTTTACTTTAGCTACATGTTTTCGAATTGTGGGAATAAACCAGATTAACTGGAGAATCTTTCATTCTTTATAGCTGATTGTTCTGGCGAGGGAGACTAGTGCCTACCTCCCACGGTCACAGCGTGAACGGCGGTACACACCGGACAAACAAGTGCAGCAAAGTTTTGAAAAAGCTACAACTTTTGTAGTTTCATCTCAGATATACATCGTGTTTACACTGATGTTTCGACGTCTAAATCAATTGTAGTCAAACTGCTTTGTCTATATTTTATGACATTTATGTTCAATGAACCTCTGTAATTTGGTTAAGCAGAAGTAAAAAGTACACTTCTCAGATTTGGCTCAGCCTGTCAATGGTGACGAGACATTTAATCTGCATTTCATTTTCTCTCTCATTCCCTTACAGCTCAAGCATGAAGATATTCCCTCTGTAATTATGCAACTCTATTTATTAAAAAGTTGTTTTGTCGTTTCTTCTATGCTGTTGCTAAACTCTGAGTACGCCTTATGTTGCACTAATTCACGACTGCAGCTTTTTGATTTCCAAAACGAAACAAGCCCAAAAATGTTACATAAAGTAGAGCTACCTCAATAAAGATTGATTAAAAGTTTCTGAGTAAAGCTAACCTTGGTGACTCCACTAGAGCTTTGCAGAAGTTTGCTCTATTTTCTTATAAGGAAATAACTTTCAGGTTGTACTTGACATGCTATTGGCTGGGACTTGTGAAGCAGCCAATCCAGGAGTGTAATTTATTTTCGTTAGAAGCAAAATAATTGGAGTCATCTTCATATGTAACTAAATGTTTTACTGATAGGACATATATGTCTCTACAATGCTCACTTGATATTTTATACCTCAGGTTTCAGCGACAGACAGAGAGTCAAAATACAAGAATATGTGGAACTTCCTCTAAAAATTATTATAACTGTCTATTTTAACAGTTCAAACAAAATCAAATTAACCTTAATATGCATTCATACATAGAGTGGAAATGCTTTCAGCACTACCACAGAAGCTAATATCTTCACTCTTCACTATCTGGGGGCTCAGCCAATCAGCACCAAGGAAATTAAATGTCAATCCTAGATTGGCTGCTTTGCAAATGCCAGCCAATAGTTTCTTCAGGCAGCATTGTATCAAGGTGTTTCTGCTTCCCAAGCTGGATTTTCTATCAAATATATTAGAAATGCGCAATTGAAAAATCCATAAATAGGCAAAATTTAGAAAAATAATTTTGAGTAACAAAAATCCACAAATATTGAACCACGAATAGACGACAATCCACTGCAGTTCCTCTGTATTAGAATGAAAGAACACAGTGTTCTGCTGTGTTAGAACAAGGTGTCATCTGTTTCAGTTCAATATTTTCTTATATTTAAAAATTAACTGACCATCTTGGGATGAAAGTTCAATTTCCAATCAGTTCCTTCAAGTTGCCAAATCTTTACGAGTTAAATTGGAAGAAAAAAAAAAGGAACCTGGTGAGTTTTGGCACAAGACTAAAAATATTTCCTCAGACTCTCTATTATTCAGATGACAACTGATAATGTGGGAAATATCGCACATGCATAAATGCATAATGTCTTTTGCAGGTACATATGCATAAAGCTGTGAGGAACACTCATTATGTGATTGATATCTGAAGGACTCCATGTTGGCACTTTAGCTGATTAATATCTCATGTTTGAAGGAGGCGATGTACAACACAAACTCACAACCCCTCTTAATCTCCTTTAGTAACAATTAACTGACTTGACAAAAAAATTGTTCATCAAACATTTAGAAACTGCACAAACAGCCAGAAAAAAATTCTGATGTGAAAACCTGTACTTTTACATTTTCATTTGAAGAAATAAAGAGTATCTTCTGAATGAATCCCAACTTCAATTCCTTAAAATAGCGCCAACTTAAATTAGTCCAGCTGACAGCTACCGCATTCACTCAATCATTTCCATAAGTACCTTTACCCTCACTGCCCATTAGTGGCTTTTAGAAAGCATTACGGAGCCTTCAGATGACACGCCAGAGCAACCCGCTCCTCTTCTCCTGCATGACGCGGGGACGCTCTGCCCTTGTTTTCCTCTCTCAGATTGATTAACTGACCTTGATGCAACGATCGGCAGCGTGTGACAGCCTGACAGCAAAAGATGAGACTTCCACGCGTCCCGAAGCCACACAGAAAATTTCGGAGAAAGATCATTAATTGGAAAGGGTGCCGTGACAGCTTATGTGCACGTAAATAAAAACGTATTTTATTGTTTTCGCCCCTACGGTTTGTCACGACTTGCAGATTTTCATTCTTTACTTTAGATTCTATTCTTTCTATTTTATTGTTATTTTTTTTCTAACTCCTGCTGACCCTGGTGCAAGAAATTCTCTTAATAACATCTGCTCCCTAGCAACATGGAGGGGAGGGGGTCCTTAGTGACAGCTCCTGTTATTCGCATTGTTGTCCTAGCCATTAAAAAAAAAGAGCTTGTGTGTAAGCTCGCTCATGAATAAACGCTCTCATTTACCTTCCCCTTCATAAACTTTATTATTTTCCCACAATTTCATTTTTTTTCCTCCACTTTTTACCTTGTGGGCACAGCACAGAGGCAGGGGGGGAAAAAGGCAACTTTGTTTGAAAAACGACCCTATGGCGAAGGAGAAGGCGCCTTTTTGTCCTTAGTCTCATTGAGAGTCTTTTGCTATTCATCGGGCCGCAGCAGCGGCAGCTAGAGAGGCAATCTCATGCAGATCACACTGAAGGGCTTCATTACCTAGAAGCCAGCTACTGTTTTGTTCTCCCTCAAGGGAAGAGCCAATGAGAGAGCATTAGCTTAGTAAAGGAGAAGTGAGACGGGGGAGAAGTTGAAGAAAAGATGAAGCGGTGGATGTTTGAGGTTGGGGGGAGTCGGGAAGGCTCCACGGGGAAAAAGTGACACCTGAGCGACGGCGTCTTTACATCCGCAGCTGCTAGCGGTTTTGTGCTAATGCAGAGAGAGGCGTGCGGATCAGTGGACATGTGCATGTGACACAAGAGGGCTGGCAGGGGACACTTCTCTGCTGTGTGTTTCTGCCCACATGCAAAGGGAAAGAAAAAAAAAAACCTTCCCCCCGTGGCTTTAAAGGGCTCATATTACTCTGTCTGGACCAAGAGTGATGATGTTCCATGCATAATTTAGAGCTACATTGGATAATAAATAACATTTGATGAATTAGTAATGCAGATTTGTGTGATATGGAGCATCTGTGACTGTTATGTGTTTTTTTAATTGTTCTCTCTCTTTTGCAGGTTTTTTGCAAATGTATTTGACCCACTGAACTTTTCCATATTTTGTCATATTGCTATGACAACCTTCAACGTGTTTTGCCGGAGTTGTATGTGTTAGATCAACATAAAGCACATTGTAGACAAGATAAAGGAAAATACTTTAATGTTCCTCATAGATTGTCATGTTTTCGTCTTAAGCTAATTGTCTGTAATGTCTGGTTGCATGTTAAGGGTTCAGTTGGAGGACGCAATGCACCAATCCACCATTTTCACTTCAGATACTGATACAGATAGCTGAGGTTTAGTATTGGCCGATACCGATCCAATACCGATCCAATCGATAACGATCTTAAAAACAGCCCAAATTGACTTAAAACTTGTATATAGAGAGATGAAAAGCTTGTAGCTGCTCAACCTTTCCCGGTAAGCTAATCTAGGTTTACTAACTCACTCTTGGGTTACCTAGCAACAACCCGTTGAGTAAATTGTGCAGCAGGATTCTCAGGTTTCAACATTGTGCCTCATGACATCTTAAGAATAAAAACCAAGAAAATCTGTAGCTAAAACAGTAAAGGTCTGGCCACCAACTTGGAAACATTTCAGATACTTACAGCAAAAAACTAATCAATAATTATAGATATTGATTAGTTTTTATAGGTATGGATAAGTTTCTGAGCCATATTGCCTAGCTGCAGTCGAATATTCTTCTACACACAGTTTACAAAACAACTGAGTAAATTACCGCTTTAGAATTTATCTGGTGAAATTAATTTAGGGGATGCTAGGCGTGCTAAACATTTTCAAATTTAGCTAAAACGTTAAGCGAAAAATTAGTTCCACTATTAGCGCATTAGGAGATTTTCTGAAGCGATCCCACTGAAAATTCAGGACTGTTATCTTGTAGACACAGTGAAATGAGTGTTAAACAAAGCTAACGTGAATTAGCAGCTAGCTTACTGACAAGGAGAGAGTGGCTAACTGATGAGTAACTCAGATACATACTGAGCCGGCTAAAACTAAACCTACATGTTCAACACACACACACACACGCACGCATACGCACGCCCACACACACACACACAGAATTGGACTGGTACACACTGAAGCACAGCTCAGATGCCGTTGCCAAATGAGGTGAGATAGATCGGAGCAGTGGGTTATTTACAGAGAATCTCCAGCATGTCAGTTAACTCCTCTCTGCCTCCGAGGCCTGTCCTATCCCCATTTAGCACGGCCGTGGCAAACAGCAGGCTGGCGCGCCAGCGCTGGCTGCTGGGCCTGAGAGAGTACGAGCCTTGGCCCGGTTCACCGTTCTGACCTCCACTCGCCCCCCGCGCGCGGCCTCAGAGCCGCCCACCAACGTATTCGCAGCCGCTGTCTTGAAGCGCCGCTCATCAGACGCGCTCCAGCTCAGCACCGGCCCCAGCTGCCCACTGTGTTAAAGGGCCAGGAGCCCACCCCTCTCCACACCCCCCTGCCACTCAGCCCATCTGCCAAGCTGCAGACCGGAGTCGAGGATCAGAGAAGAGAGAGACACAAACACCAGAAGCCCACTCTCTTAGCCCTCGGTCCAAAGCTCAGCAGAGAAATGGTAGATAAAAGACGCACTATAAATGTTGCTCTCGTACTGGTGGGCTGCTGTGACCCCGAAATGCTGCAGCCGTTTACTCAAGCTACGCTGCTTTTTATGCACCCAGACTCAGACTTTTGCGAGGCCAACATGTGCTGAAGACGCACAGAGAGATCGGGATAAAATAGCCGTGTTCCTCACTATATCTGGGCAGCTTTTATTTATAGAACATCTGGCTCAAGTCAAGCATGAAATGGTCTGAAAATATCTCAGCTTTTCCTCTATTGATCCAAAACACAGAGTGCAACGTGTGAAAACAAAAGCAGATAGACAGATAGACAGATCTGCTTCCTAAAACTGGTTAGTCAGACTAAGTCAGGGAAAATCTGCTAAATACCATAAAGATACTGTGAAGAGTAAACCTAAAAGTAAATTCAGCTCTCTATCTTCTCACTTTGGATCAGCTGACTGTGGTGCATCGGTAGTGATGTTCACTTTTCCATTGAGAGCTTTAAGAGGTCCATCAAACAAGGAGATACAACAGAAGCACAGAGGCATGGTTGTTGTTTATTAATCCATTTTAATACGTCAGTCAGTTCTGGGCATTATTGCTGTTATTTAATGTTTCTTCCTTTATTTGATTTCTTGCAGAAGCCATCCAGAAACGGTCTCCTGAATTTGTTGGACCATAAGATGGTGTACCGAGCAACATGAACCCCAAATGACTCATGGCTGCAGTTACAGCGAAAGGTGTTTCTACAAAGTGTGGACTGTTGGTGAGCTGAATACATATGAACATCACAATTACCAACGTTTTGTACTGGAAACATTTATGGAACCCATTCATCTTTTTCTCTCACTTCACACATTAGTGCTAGTGAAGCCAAGTCAAGTTTATCTGCATAGCAACAAGGCAGTTCAAAGGGCTTTACACCATTAAAACATCAGTACCAGCTATGAAACAGGCAATAAACAATACATTTTGCCAAATCATCATAAATCAAATATGTATTATATAACATTTACTATTGATCAAAGGCAACAAAAGTGTTTTTAACCTTGACTTAAAGGAACTCAGTGTTTCATCTTTTTTGCAGTTTGTTCCAGATTACAGGATCAAAAACCTGAATGCTGCTTGTTTGGTTCTTGTTCTAGAGATCAGAACCAGAAAACCTCAAAGGTCTGGAAGCTTAGCAAAAGATCTTTATTGAATCTGTTGCCAACAGGTACATTAAATATACATTGGTGTGAATCCATTCAGTGATTATATAAACTAACAGCCGTATTTTAAAGTCTATTCTCTGAGCTACAGGCAGCCAGTGGAAGGACTGTAGAACTGGGGTGATGTTCTCTATCTTCCTGGTTTTAGTGAATATCATGTCTGTGCTGTTTTGTGTTGCTTCATCACGTAAAATCCTATAATATATTTCTCCTTTACAAAATGTGAAAAGGTTCAGAGGGGGCTTATATCGAAAAAAAATATTTCCCAGTTTTGATGAAACATGGTGCAGCGCAAAACGAAGTTTTTCTTAATGCAGTGATCACAGTGCGCTCTCTGATGCGCGCTGGAAGCGGGGAGACGTGGAGCTCTGATAAAGGTCTGCAACTTGCTCATTTCCATACGTCGCCCCTTGATCAAGTCCGCTCATTCATCGTCCAAATCTGTGATGACAAGCCTTTACTTATTTTCTCAGCTGCCGGTGGTGATGAAACCATAATCAGAAACATCATTAAGATCCTCCGTAGACGGCCGTGCCTGTTAGTCCTGTTACCCGCGCCCATAATAGCTCTGAAAATGCAAATCAACTCCAGGTAATCTATTAATGTCACTTCAGTTTTATGTCTCCGCTCCAATTTACCGGATCCTGACACTTTTGGCGAGGATCCGCGCCTCGGTGCAGGTATTCATTTTGCTGCGGTTTCAGGGAGGGCGGGCCATCTGTCGGCAAGCCCCGCTTATTAATCGGCCTGATAATGAAGCGCACTCGCAGCCCGACACTCCTGGGGCGTCTGTCTCTCTCACACACGACTTTTTGTGCTGCAGAACAACTTTCACCAAGTTTGCTTCGCAGCGGAGCAATTATTGTCATTCGCACCCCCTCTTAGCGCACCGAGGAGGGCCCGGCGACCTCCTCCTAATTACCTGAAGCATCACTTCCAGAGACTTTGTAATTTCCATCTACATCACAACCCTGCTTGTTAGCCGCAGACGGTGGCAGAGCCTCATAATTCCGGGCATATGGCCGACAAACATACAAGGGAATTTGTCAGCTTGTACTGGCCTTAAAGTCGAAGACCCCATTAACGGGGAAAACAGGATCCACTAATCCTGTGAGATCTGTGCAATCAGTGCCAAAGAAAACACATTAATATCACAGGCGGGCTTGCAGCCGTAAGCAATAAACTTGCTTTAACTGCAGTGACACTGAGGCATAAATACAAAATGAATACATTCACACAGCTAACAACGTTGGCTAAGCACGCAGAGGTATCAAGTACTAATCAGCTGGGAGGAAATAAACAGCGTTTTTTTTTTTTTATTATTTCCCTTAAGATTAGAAGCAGAGAAAATTACCTAAACCTTGGATGTCTAAAACGCACAGAGCAACAAAAAATAAATAAATAAAAGAGCTTGACAGCATTGGAAGATTTTCTGTAAGTGATTAAAGCTCTGCTAATTAATATTTTTATTCCAAATGAAAGGTTAAATTAGCATGTGGGACGTGGGTTTATCATTGATAAAGCCTTCTCACTGAATTATAACAAGTCCCTCATTTACAGTGTGGAGCAATATACTGTACAGGCCAATGCATCAAAAACACTAAGATGTGAATATAGCACACTTGCTTTTGGTAGAGTTTATACAGTGAACTAGGAAAACCTAAAGAAACACTCCAAACACGGTTAGACTTCTAATTAAAAAGCAAGTAAATAAATATTGTAGAACAAATTTTTTTCTGAGTGTTTGTAGTAGAGTCTCTGTGAAAAACACCTGGTTCAGTATGAGATTCTTATTGCACGATGATCTTGAAATAAAATACAGAGGTGTCTGTATTTATGGAAAAATCTCACGGTAAAATGTAACCTTTTTTTTTTTTATTGTAATAAACAGTGGTGAGTTCACTTCCGCTAAGACCCTAATAGCAAAGCTAACCAGCTCTTCAGCTTCCCTTACATCAGTTTTTATGTTTAAATTCTAAAACGTAAATTTACTTGGCTGTTTTGTAAGCTTCCAGTTGAATAAGATTCGACTTTTGAGATGAAGTTTTGGCTGTCGACTTCAGAATTCTTCAAGTAGTTAGATGCTTATATTCACACTTGCGTTTTGAAGTGACTATGAAGTAGTCCTGTATCCTCTCTATATCAGGAAACATACATACAATATCTAAGGGTTAATATTACAACAAAAAAAAACATCATAACCTCAATAACATCAAAACCTTTGAGTAGTTGGTCAACAAGAAGGAAGTCTAGAAGGCTAATGTGTGATTGGGATTAAGACTCTTACGCATACTTTTAACACTTTTTGTTTTACAATTTTCTCCCCATTAGTTCTTTTTAGCTTGAATTTGACGTTTTATGTCAATATTTAGGACATAATAAACCTGCAATAAGGGCTCCAGCGAAGAGAACAAACTCAAACTTTTTTAAATCTCAGTTTTTCTCGCCAATATTTCTGAATCTTTCACCAAAACCACAATGCAAAATTAGATAAAGGTTGAAACGGATAGTCGTTGCTTTTTAAGTTTCAGGGAGTGTGTCAAAGGTGCATTCCCTATTTTTGGACAAAAAAACTGACAAAACAATCTTCCAGAACGCAGCTCAATAGATCAAGGTTAATGGCAGCCCCACAAGCCTTCCTGAGACCTCGTTTATGGAAAACCCTCAATCATTTTCAGGATAAACTAATTAGAGTTACCCCAATTAAGTTAACTTTTTGCCAGATTCCTGAGCTAATTTGGCTGCTGGAAAGTTTTGGATTTTTAATTTTGACACAGCTTTATTCTACCGGGTCATTAATCTTCATGCATTTCTCCAGTGGTAGAGTAATGCGCCAGAAATAAACCAATAAGTGGAATATCAACCGGGTCTAGTAAACGAGGATTACCAGAAAATATTTGGTAATATTCTCCGTAACTAAAAAGTAATTTTTTTTTTCTTTGGATCCATTTCACCCTTTAACATTATTAACTCATAAGAGATCCTATCACAGAACACCAACTGATAGCAGATATACCCAGGCCGCTTACGCTAATGACATCTAATTTTATTCCGGCAAACCATTTCCCCTCCAGCGAAGCGATGGCCTTTACTCCTCCCTTCTGCTCCCCCGTCTTTGTTGCACTGTACTTAGACGGACGATGTGCTACACAGTGATAGTCACCTCCATTCTTCGCCATTCAGGGGGATGAAAGTCAGGGAAAAGTCACAGAAAGCCACACGTCTTATCCGACTAGCTCTTTTAAAGGAAGAACAAAAGGTCTTTCTCCTTCATTTCCCATTAACCTCTGTGCTCCTCAGCGCACAGGAAACACAGCAACCTCAGCGGCCCATGTCACATATCTCATCCGGCTGTGGGGGAAACGCTTCCTTTGGTGGATGCTGACATTCAATACGAGGGTGGGTTAGGGGGTGGGAGGGAGGTTCTATCTAGCTGTAGTCCTTGACAGATAAAGGTGGGCGTTGATATTTGTCTCGGTCTTGCTGATACCGTGCGGATACACTCTTGATAAGCGCTGTATGGCCAAAGACACTGATGAAGTCTGGAGTGGAGCTGACAAGCTCTGTAAGTGGATAACATCGTCAGGAGAAGCGGGCCGTTATGGCCTCGGATTAGATTTTTTGATAGTTCGACGCAGGTGGGGCACATCGTCCCTCTCAACGCCAACCCAACATCTTCTCCCATATGCTGTAATTACATTTGAATACTCCCTGCTTTCTGTCTGAGGTTTTTAACTTGCGTGCGGCAGACTTCACTAGAGTCTGTTTATCCCGGCTCCGCTTCTCGTGGACTTTATTAGTCCCCAACATGGGTCGACACACTTCCAGTAGTCTGCAGAGTCCAATGTGCATTCTCAATTGGACGGTGATGAAGAGGAAACGCTGCTGGAAGGAAAGCTGGTAGGTTATGAATATGAGTCGGGAGAGATGAATGACTTTTTTTGTTTGTTTGTCCGGAGCGTCTTCCCATAATGCCGCAGCACATGAAAACTTAACCAGAAGAAAACCCGAAGCTGAAAGGAGGGGGGTGAAAAAAAGGCTTTCAAGCAAACAACTGAGCATCCGTGAATGTTTAATTAATCAGTAGTGACAAAAGGGAACAACAGTCAACAAAGAGATGCCGATTTCCATTTCTTATGCATTATTCCCACCGGCAAATCACAGAGTGCTGTCAACTGCCACTTTGCACTCTACCCCTTCTTCACGGTTGTCTCTGCTCTGTAGTGCCAAAACCCCTCAGAGAGCCCGAGTTCTGCTCAACCCGAGATCCAAAAGCCTAGAGCAGTGGGGATCACGTAGCAGAGTTCAGACAAAAAGAGTTCACTGTTTCTCCGTGTTTACATGGATACTTTTACAGCATCTTTTGTTCCTTTTTGCTTCCAAGCACAGTGGCGGCTAATAAGAATCAGCCAAAGGTGTCAGGAGTAAACCGGAGCTAAATCACCGCCGTCTCGTAGAACTCATGCAAAAGGCTGCATCGTACAGATGGGATTTACCCAAACAGATTCCATTACATACCTAAAACCATCTGCCCTAGCATGTTATGTCACCTCCACGACAGGTTACAAGAGGCAGCTCAATGAAGAAACACAATAACAAGCGCATAACGCCAGGCAACAGACCTCAGTTCTCTCGCCGAGCTCCTCCAATGTCAAAACTGCATCAAGACATGCACTGATCGCCTTTTTCCTGCTGATGGAAACATTTTTCTACAAGACCCATTGCCCCTGTGGGGTCAGTGGTGAGGTAACACTGAAGCAAAACTAAAGAGCAAAATGATCCAATGACGGGAGTTCTTCCTCGCCTGTATGAGCAACACATTATCATCCTACAGTGGTCATGTAAATGCAGGAATTCATTAGCAGGTGATACAGTGGTGGAAGCTAAAGGGACATGTCTACAGGTTTATGTGGCAGTTGTGTAATGGTACTCTATAGCTATACCGTCATTTAGGTTGCTTTTCCATTAGAAGGCCTCCTACAGCTGCACAAACTATGATTCAGGCTATTTTGTTGTTGAGTACAGACAGTTCTACCTCTGTGCGGTCCAGACATAAAAACCAGTCTTTGTACCACTGCCAATAGCAGCTTCATCATATCACCTTAAGGAAAAATGCACGCACTAAAAGTCCAAAGCGCAAGTGTATTTATTTTTCCAGATATCTGGCTAGGTGTGTACTGGGTCTGAGACAATAGGTGTGAATCTATATCCCAAATTTGTAGAGTTCCTATTTAACTGGTGATGTGCTATGTCTTTATCGCTACATTAACAGTTAGCATAGTGGTGTTCTGGTAGGTCATAGTTCGTAAACAGTACAAGTAACACTGGTGGTACTTCAAATCGTTCTACAAATAACTGAGGAGTGTGAAGATGAACTTAGAATAAAGGGGGCTGAATAAATATGCACAGCACAATTGTAACGCATAACAACCACCAATATGTTAAAATGTGAAACATTTCAAAGTACTTTTGCAAGGCACTGTATAAAGTTAACCACTGCTAGAAAAGCATGGATTGTAATTACAGGAGACACTTGGTCTTTGTGGAAGTTATTGTGGCAACCGCCCACAAACAGCTGGAATCTTTAAATGTCAGAGATGTCTTCTAAACACAATTACAATTGCTTATTTTAATGGTTCAAACACTAAGTCTACCTTAACCTGCATTGATACTCACAGTGGAAAGCGTCTCAGCACAACCGCCGTAGTGCCAACATTTTGGCCATGTTTTGCATATTTGCATGTCTTTGTAGATAAGCTGTTTACAGAGGACCAACTTTGAACTAGGTTTGATCTTGACCCCAGTTGCGAGGTCCCAGCACTGAGCTGTGGGTTGAAGTCTCAGAGATTTGACTCGATTCATCATTCTTGTGCTTTCCCTTGCTAAAAATGCTCATCACAGACACGCATGTAAATAGGCACACTTCTTCCCTCTTGTTCTGATTCTCTCATTATTTCTGTGAGATAGCCCATTAGAGATTGGCAGTCTTAGAAATCTCACGCACTGATTAGGGCTGCCATACAAGGCAAGAGGTTGGAAATTAGGTCTGTCAACTGTGACTTACCAACAGCAGACATTTCGGGAACAGACGCGCGATACGGTCCTTCGATGAACTGTGGCGGATTGTCGTTTATGTCCTGGACTTTGATGATGAACTCGGACGGTGGCTCCAAAGGCTCGTCTGTGTCGGCGTTAATGACCTGGGCTGTTAGCGTGTACTCCGCTTTCTCCTCGCGGTCCAGCCTCTTCATGGCATGGATGTCACCTGTTAACTCGTTGATGGCAAAGATGGTGCCTGCGCCCTCGCCTGCCAGGACATATTTGATGTTCTTGTTGCCCACATCCAAGTCTGTGTGTAGCTGCAATCAAAAGGACAGATAAGAGGTCATGTCAGGAAGACGACTGGAGAAATAAATCAGGTTCACCGTTCAGTATGTGCCAGAGCTACAATGATATTCATGTCTTTGACTTGGAAATCTGCATCAAAACTTGAAAAAGAACATTCACACATGTTCTCCATCTGATCCTGAATCAGCTTGACTATTTTATTTTTATTTTTTTTTGCAAAGAAGAGCCAACAAAAGCTGGTAGACTTACTGTATATCCCAAAAGACTTACAGATGTAATTTCAACAGAAGATGTTATTCAAGCAGGGGGGCTAAA
This sequence comes from Poecilia formosa, assembly GCF_000485575.1. Lineage (NCBI taxonomy): Eukaryota > Metazoa > Chordata > Actinopteri > Cyprinodontiformes > Poeciliidae > Poecilia > Poecilia formosa. The sequence continues at coordinate 1,648,090 of NW_006800058.1, read as the reverse complement.
CACAAACACACATTTCTCCAATTTTTCTTCATAATTCTTTTTTTTTTAAATGTATCCTTTACTTTTTACTTCAATATTATTTACCCTTTGTGGTTGTCTTTGAAATAAAACCCATTATTGGGCTCATATTGAAGTTCGCAACAGGTAAATTAATGTGGGAATGTAGTCATTAGTGGAGTATGGATGTCTTTCAACTTTTGTGCATATCCAGGTAAAGTTTCCGACATGACTGTAATATGTTGTTGTTTCTGCTGCGCTTCGCTGAACGAAGTGTTGCCCAGATACTAAACGTGGCCCAACATTGCCTACGCTTAGCTAAATGAGGCCCGCTGGGGACAATAAGTTTATAAGTAGCGCAGGAAATGGACCGTAGCCTACATAGTTCCTCGTTATACATCAACAATGCATCATACAAGAACGCAATACCAGGTAAAATGCTCCCTGAAGTCTGAAATTCACAGAACAGAGAGGCCCGTTTGTGGCCTGGTTATATATACAGTATGACAGGGCAAGAATCAGAAGTCCGTAAAAAAAAAATGAAGAGGATTCATTCCTTGTTCCTTCGCTCAAATAAACAGTCCGAAAGTCAGTGGACGGTGCTGCGTGCTCCTCATTATTTTTGTAATTACGGTTTCATTAGTTCACTAAAGCTGCATTACATGCTAAGCTGAGTGGTTAGATCCCACTCGCTGCACAGCCTGGTATAACTAATGAGGCTGACAGAGCTGTGTAAGACGAGGAGGAGAAAGCCTGAGCTGGGCTGGGTTAAAAAAGTTAAAGCTGCAGGAGGAAAAAAAGAAAAAGAAAAGAGAAACAGGGAAATGGAAGGAAACATGAGAAGAAAGCAGATACAAAAGCAAAGAAGTTTGATTTTATTCAACTAAATACATATAGCTCTTGCTCTACTACGAGCCTCCTTTCATATAAACCCCCTGATCCGTGATGTGAGTGATTTTTAGAGAGGGGGGAAAAGACAGAGCTGGGTGTTCCTGGGGTTCGGCTGCCAGCTCTCACCTTTCAGATGGTGTTTCGTTAACGTACGTGCCTCTCAAAAGACGTGAACATGCTCATGGGCATAAATCAAAATATCTGAATTCAGCAACTTTAATTTCATCCCCCTGCCGGTGTTTCGGCGGGGGATTCCTGTGGGAGCATAGCCGGGGTGCAGAGTAGCAAGGCGGGGATCCGTCGGCGAAAATCCCGACCCCTGGAGCCTTTGACGTTCACGCCAGCCAGCTTTTATGCCTTTGCCGTCTCTGAGGTGTTGTTTGAAGACACTGACGAAGCACATTCGCTTAAATTGTCACACCTTGCACTTTTGTTTTCCTAATTGTGCCATCATTTCACATGAATGATGTAGCTCATTAACGCAAATGCCTTACAACATCCTGCATACTGAGAAACTCCAAATGAGCTCAAATTAATGATGGTCTGTCATCTTTTCCCCCCCATGTTTGTATTCTGTGTGGCTCCTTGTGTGTACTCTCACACATGCAAGTCAACCTCTGCTGTATCGCAAAGCTAAAATCTATCAGCCAATCAGAATGCTTCAAAACCACCACGACGTCCTGTTAGGAACTAAACATGGCACATCATTTGTGTGGACAGACATACGGATTGAACTGCTTCTAGATGGCGTATTAGAATACAAGGTTAATAAAACACAAGATGGTGTTGATTGGGACTTGTGTCAAAGAAGGTACGTGGAGATAATGGCACATTATTTGTTGCCAATATATAGATAGGATCCTACATCTCCATTTTGCCATGAACACATGCAAACATAAATACAGAGTTATGTCAAGTCTCACCTTTGGTTGGACTTTTCATAAATGATAATTTTTAGTGATATTAAACAGAGTTTTTTTGTGTAGATGAAAGGTTAAAACACATAAAAAAGTATTTTGTTTCCCAAACTAAATACATTTAGTCGCATCGCAGTTGAGGAATTTTGACCTGCTGTTCTTTGCAGAATGCTTTTGATTCATCCACACTGAAGGGCATGGAGGTTGAATTTGGTGAGGGCGATGGCGAGGGCTCTCCATAAACGTTCTTCTTCATTCAGAGAAGGGTTTCTAGTTTACCTCAGATCCTCAGACCAACTGTGGTTGAGATGAAGCTCATAAACTGAAGGCCAGAAATTCTCCTCCAAGATTCAGCAGTAGAGATAAGAGTTCATGGTTCCATCAACTGCAGTAAATTGTACAGCGAAAGTACGATTTTTGTTCATTGACAGCTTTAACCGAGTTTCTTTCCTCTTAGATGAGAGATATAATTTTCCTAATTTTCCTCAAATTTTTGGATGACACTGTCACACAAATTATTTTCAGGAAGTTATTTATTCTTCTCCTCTATAGGCTGAGTTTAAATTGCTTGTATGGTGACCTGGAGTATCCACTGCACACAAGAAAGCACTGATGCCAAGCAAAGTAGCTATTTGCTGTCCTAGAAGTTGCTAGATGATGTCATTGCCTAATTTGCATATGTGACTGTGTGCGATCCAGGCAGCGCAAGAACGGAATATCATCTTGGGCAAAAGAAAAAATTATTAGGAGTGCTCAAAATATGTTTATATATAAATAAACTTTATAAAATAAATTATCTAGAAATGTTAATGGTTTGGCTGAACTCCAATAAGAGAAGAAAGTTGTAAGTCACTTTAGAAAAAAAGTTCCTAAAAGTCGCCAAATGTTCCGACAAATTTACCAAGTTGGCAACACTGCAAGAAATAACCTGATGTATAAGAAACAATAAATTCTACCCATGTTACCTTAGGGGCTCCATAGTAGTCAGACCTGGGTGTAGCTAGAATAATAAAAAAAATGTGTTAAATTTCAAAGTCATGAGTCAATATGGTGGGTGAAATTTAACAAACTGTAGAACCAGGCTGGTTTGGGTACATTTTTCATCATATGAAAACATTTTTCATTCACTCAGGTTGTCTTTGTCCAATATTAAATACTTCTTCAAGCCACTACATATGTGGCAAAGCTCAATAATAGGAAGGAAGTAATTCTGAACTACTATGGGTTAAAAATTCTTGTCCACTCCCAAAAAATATCAACAAATAGAGACAAGTTGTCGATGGCAAGAAGCTGCTGGTCTACATCTTTAAATTCCTCATTGATGAGTCCCAACGGTGCTGAGAGTGGTGGATAGTTTCCACATTTACAGTTTCAAGAAAAAGCCTAATCTGCTGATTGCTGCTCCCAGGAGAGCTGATATGCAAACCTTTAATTGATAAGGTTTGTTGTTTTCAAAGTCATGTCCAAAGTATTGAGTTTAATGCCTCTGTTTTGGCATTACGACCACAGTAATGTGTTTGTTGAGCATTTTTGCTCAAGGGTGAATCACCCTTTGACCTCTCAAGTTTGAAAAATCGTTCTTATCTTGAGTGTAAAATGTGTTAGCAGTGGAATATCTCTAAATCTCCAAGTATTTACACACACAGTGAGCCTGCAGCCAAGAAAATGATTCAGATTGGTTATACCTACTCAGTAGAATCTCGACGGTTTCTAGTTAATTCTTCAGACCCTTTAAAATGTTAATTTCCATAAAAATGTCCAAGGTCAAAATGAAATGTGGCACATCCAATTTACCTCTTAAGTCAGAAATTAAATCACCAAATCTAACTTCACTGTGTTCCAGGTGCAAGCTGGAGGACCGGCGGGACTTACTCAGGTCAACTCATATCAGCTGTAGCAGTCAATAAGAGTTCGGGCACGTAAACATTGCAACATATTTACAGATATTTTTATGATATAAAAATTTGACCAAAAAAAAAAATCCCTTTCATTTCTCCAGCTATAACAAATCATTAAGGACATACAGTGGATCTCAGGTCAGAGCTTCCATGAAGTTCTAGGAGTTGGCAATTCCAAATTTTAGTACAAAAGTTACAAGAAAACACTTAGAGTGTTTCCAAAGAAGCATGATTGGATAAAATACAATTGATTCAATTATCTTTAAAAAGTTTATATGCAAAACAAAACAAAACAAAAATAAATAAATGCTGCAGTACACTTTCATTAGTCTCATGTGGCCAAAAGTGATACATTTAAAACATAAAGCTACAGTGTCTATACAAAGTACAAACTCTGTGGATGTTTGACTCTTTTGCTGCTCTTATAAACCAATCATAGTGTGTTCTATGACTTATGTAAAGCACCTTGAAATGCCTTGCTGCTGAAAGGTGCTATACAAGTAAAATCTGATTGATTGCTTGATTGATCGATCGATCGATCAACAAAATCTGGCTTCTAAAAAACAGCAAATGTCAGTAGTTTCAAAGTCAAAACATTTCTACAAATGACAAAAAAAAATTTGAAACGGGGGTGAATAATTATGAATAATTATGAATAATTATGCAATCACTTCTTCTATGTGAAACATTTTGACTTAATCATTTTGCAGAAATCTTTCTTCACTGACATTTTTTGTCAAAAAAGCAAAATGTTGTTGATCGTGATTGATTTGCAGAAGCAAACATTTTTATCCACAGTGTAAATGTGTTGGTAACTTAAATAACTTAAGTAGTTAGATAATCCAAAATAGTTCTTCCTATTTGTTTTCCGCTAATAAAAATTGAAGTTGGACAGCAAAGTCAGTCAAGATATTCCTGCTTTCAGTTACTGTGATTCCAACCAATCGTCATGCGAATTTTAAGCAAACTTTGGAAATAATGCGAATTAGGTGTGTTTTCATTGGTTTGAGGTGAATCAACCAGGCTACACAAAGTGTAATTTCTTCAGAAGTACAGGTTGCAAACTACCATGGAGCACATATTTTGGAAAAATGGAGAGAGCCTGCCTTTCTGAGCTGGAGGTTTGGGATTAGATATTTTCCAAGCCTTCCACCATTACCAGTAGATTCCACCCATCCCAGCCTGAAGTGCTTCTTGCAGGCCACTCTAGGCTACAGTTCTCCGCTGGAGGAGGTTGAACTTTTTAATTTCTCTGAGTTTCATACATCTGATAAGACACAAACCTACCAATGAATGATATGGTTCACTACATCAGAACTTATTTGGCAAACGTGTTTTTATCTCCCTGCTTCTGCATTCCCTCTGTCTCTGAAAGGTCAAAAACCACCTCAAGTGTAACAACTTTTGTGAAATTAAAGAAGTTATTTAGAATTTTCCCCATTTCCATCAACATTTTCTAACACGATACTTCAAAATGCGCGTGAAAACATTGATGGAAACACGTCTTGTGAGTCCATTACACAAGTTTCAGCTTCCTTTGTTCCACTGTTACTGGTTCCTGCTGTGCCAGGTTTATCTTGCAGACTATCAGACTCTGCTCTTGGGTTAAATGTGTGAGCTGAGGAAACTAAGAAAAAAAATGTCTCTTGTTGTCAGAAAGCGAACATCTCTTCGCCTGTTATGCTGGGCGAAGAGATGTGACATCTCTCCAACCAAAACAAGCTTTTGAGAAGTGGGGGCAATTTCAAAGGGTGTTATTTTCATCCTCACTGTGACTCAGCTTACAACGCCACATAGATGTCTCAGTGGCTTAGTGCCCACATTATAGCCGGCGACTAGCAAAAAAACATAAAGACCGGATGAATCTTCTCCATTACAAAGGGGCATGTCGTGTTCTTCCTTTTGGAAATGAAAAGTCACACTTTCAGTCATGGTTTTGTCAGAAGCTGTGACCCGATCGCCGCCTTCTCTGAAAGTTGAGGTGAGGTCGCTGTAACTAGCCGCAGCTCTCAACGCTCCTCTGCAGGACTACGGTCGCCCACTTCTTAGACAGCCTTCACACTGGAGTTCCCAAATGGTCATCAAAGAAAGAGTACAATTACAGATACATGGGGGAAAAAGAAGAAGAAGAAGACCGTCACGGGTCCTGGTCATTAGGTGAGTTGCCTGGGCAACTCCAACACCACCAACAACCTGTGATATTCGCTCCGGCATCCAGGAAGCAAGCAGATAGTAGATGATATGAGAACGAAGTCGCAATACGCCATGCAGACTTTTGAACACGGGGTAAACAAAGCGCCCACTGGCATGCCGTTATTGATTTGGTATTTGGGAAGTAGCATTATTAATAGAGATGCTAGCAGTCCATGTTTGGTAAAGGCAAACCAGACTTTAAATAGGAGCTGAGACGTAACGCTGCCATCTTCCAGGGGGTTTCGTTCGCTTTGTAAACAGGAAATTCATTATTCGGTGAGAGAAAATGTAATTCATCACATGGCATCAGTGAGTGCGGCGGGTGTGTTCAGGCTGGAAAGGTTTTATTGACTCCTTCGCCGACCGCAGCCTCTGCTGTTGAAAAGACAGACATCCATACATTCTGAGACTGCAGCTCAGACTGATGAAGTAAGCCTTTGATGAATGAAGACGGTTTTTTTTCTTCACTCTGTAGCAGTGCTCTCCGCCATCGCATATAACGCGCGTACACACCTCCCGACTGCAGCTCCCATTCAGGCGGGGGCTCGAATTGGGACTGCTTATCCTGCCGGGCGAAGGAGGAAATATGTCAGCCCTGAGCTGAAGATGAGCCTTTACAGCAATCACTTGAACAATCACCATCCTAATGAGATAGATTCAACAGATTCCACTCCCACATACCCAAACCCACTCCCCGTCACGGGGCTGGATTCCTCCCCGTGTTGCCCCCGCTGGAAGAACTAATGATTTTGCTCCCTGTCAGGCCAAATGCTAGTTAGGACATGTGCTCCTCCTATGTATGTACCAGCAGGGCCGAAGATGGAGAGGCAGGCTGAAAGTGAAGAGCAAGAGGGAGGAGATGCTGTCACTGTGATGAAGAACAGACTGCACACAGCGCGTCAGGCCGCCGTCTCCAACCTCTACCTCAGTTAGTATTTAGAGGGGGTCGGAGATTGCTTCTGTTGCCACATTGATTTGGGCACAGCGTTTAGAAGTGACGGAGGGAACTAGACTTGAGTGAGAGTACCGATGAGGAAATCACTGCGTTTAGTGTTAGAATTTGAATTTACACAAGAAATATCCAAACAAGTCTGGTATTACGTAAAGAAAGTGATTAACGCCTAATCTTACTAACTTGTTCCACTATTAGCAAGGGATGCTTTTAAAGAGGCAGTATTATGTAAAATTTACTTTTTTGAGCTTAATTTCATGTTCTAATTGTATTCAATCATCAAAAACATACCTGGAGATTGAGATGTTTGAGAAATACTTTAATCTTTAATACTTCTCAGTGCAATGCTGGTAAAAACCTTGTTAAAGGGTAAATATAGAAGAAAGGTTGTGATGACTTCCTGAAGGCAGCACTTTAGGAAGAGCAGGAGTTTTTAAAGAGACAGAGGCCCAATTTCAAGGCGTTAAATTGGGAAGTCAAATTTCTTTTAAGTCACATTTGATATATACAGCATTTTTATAACAGTTAATTGATTGTGCCCTAAAATGCCATTATGTGCCTGGAAAATCCACAATGCTGCCCATCTAACCTTCAAGTCTTTCATATCACTAGCTTGTATTTCCATTTAATCGTCATGCAAATTTAGAGCAAACATTTAAAGAAAAAGGAAAATGCTGTCGTGTCATGAGAATTCTTTTTAAATTTTAAGTTTTTTTTTTCATTTCACACATGGTTAATAATTAATATCAAGTAAATATTAGTTTGTAGATCATATCAACTCCTGACATATATGTACTTTTACAGTCTATGCTTCTCTTTAAAAATGTGGCCTTGTAAGTAATCTGGCAAGATTTGCATTACAGCTAATAGTGGAGAAGTGAAACGCAGCCTAGCAGAGGTGATTATTTAATCGTCAGTCAGTCGGTGTCTAAAAAGCTTCTATGTGCTCAGCTTTAAACTAATAGAGTTGATTCCGTTATAGGATTCATTCTTCTTTGACCCGCCACATCTTGGGCTGGCGATATCCCCCTACTCTACATTATAAACATTTTCTAAATTGTTCAGATTGCATATCTCTTGAGCCCAGACATGTTCAGGTCACTGCATGGATTTCAGGATGGATTTGATCTCAGTTCTAGTTATAACATAACGAAAAAAAGCAACTTCCATTAGGCCATACAATAATATCCTGCAAGGTTCTGGGAGATTTTAGTCAAGTGAAAAAGTTTTCTCTGTGTTAAACATATAAAAACACAACCAGTTTGACAAAAAGTTTCCTAGTGTTGCTCACTCTTAAAACAGTTTTTGTGTGAATGGTCATCTTTTGGAAAAATGTGATGTTCAAGTCAAGTGAAGTTTATTTTTAAGGTACATGTCAGCTGCCAGGCCGTTCAAAGTGCATTACGTCATAAAACATCATACAGTAACCAATAGTGAAACAAGCAATAAATATTACACTTTGTCAAATGCCATAAGCCATCAAGCAAATCCCCATCAAATATATCTATCAATGTTCCCGTTATTATGAATCAAAGGAAACTCTAATCAGTTGGGACTTTAGCCTTAATTTAAAGGAATTCAGTGTTTCAGCATCTTTGCAGTTTTCTGGATGTTTGTTCCAGATTTGTGGTGCAAAGAAGCTGAATGCCAGTTCTAGTTAGTGCTACTGTTCTATATTTTCTCCTTGTCTTGTGCCTCGCTTTTCAACAAAACAGGAAGGAAGACGATTTCAGTGTCTAAACATGGCATAGTTGTGATTGCCAGACAAGTGTCATGTTTAGAGACTTTGATCAGAAACAGAAAAAAATACCATCATCTACATCACAGAGAGGAAACAGCAGCTAAAATAACCTTGTTACAACCATGGTGTCCAGAACAGAATACCATCTCTGAACATGTCAAACCTCGAAGCAGAGCAGCAGACGGCCACATGGTCCGACATAAAATCTGCAGAACCTTGTATTTCTGATCTCTTCAGAATTTTGTCTAAACGTCATGAACGTGGATCCAGCCTATCAATAGTTCACACATTACACATTAGTGTGTAATGTGTAAGGAAACCTTCATCACACACTTTAGGCCCCTTAGCACCACATGGGCATCACTAACAATTACAGGCAATGTTACCAATAATGGTGAACATCATGCCTCTCTACAAACTAGCTTTAGCTTCCTTACTTGTGCAACCAGGCGCCTGCCTGTTTTATTAAAAAACGATTAGAGATGACGCTTTAACACATTAATTTTGATTAATCAATTATTAAAATTTCAATGCAATTAATTATTTTTTCTTTTGTTTGTTTGATTTATACAAAAATTCAAAGCGACTTCCACAACAACAGACTTTATTCATGACGATAAAGTCGCTTCTCTTGGCCCACTGGAGTTCAGTTTTGCATTCAAACATTTTCCAATGGGACGCTGAAAAAGACTAAGGTTGTAGTTAATTTGTGCTAAAAGGAGTTAGCTGCTCCGTGAAACTTTTAAAATAGCATCTCAATGCTAAACATGCTGACGGCACAGACGTCCCCAACACTAATGTTAGTGTCTGCAGTCCACATTTCTCTTTATTATTCCAGGAATGATAAAGAGTTCCTGAAACACTTCAAAGCTGAATTTGTATAATGACACTTTGCACCAAATCCGATGGTTACGTAACCTGGATAACAGAATAAGCAATAAATATATTTCTAGTTGAGCTCATATGTCTATTTAGTCAGCAAATTAGCAGTAAATGTTGCTTATTTTGTCAATATAGGGTTTTTGATTAATTGCGATTGATTACAGGCTCAGCAATTAACTCAACTTAAATGCACGAGCTATAAATCACTTTTTTGTGTATAAATGAACAGAGGCAGAAGGGGGAAGTGCTTAAGTACAGTTACCTCTGAGCATCTGCTTTACGGTGTGTTGGCTCTAAATGTCATGTTCAGTGCAGCACCGACAAAAAATGAAGACGTCTCATTAAACTAAGGTTATATAACACTTAAGACTTCATATAAGGGGAAATGACATATTATCCATTAAATATGGACCGGATGCATGTTGTTATGTAAAGTGTATGGGAACCCTGGGGCCATGCACAGTTTCAGGCTGGTTTGCACAGCACCTTTTTGTTGCAGCCAGATGTTGACTTTTCGTATTCAGCTCAGCCGGTCGTTATGTGCCCTACTTTTCCCCCTCATTTGGTCAGCGTAATCCAGCTCCACAGAACAAATCCAAAAAAAAAAAAAAAAATTCATTGGAGACAGCTTCACACTGCAGCGAGGAAATCAACAGCGGGTAATTCATTGCCAAAACGGATAAAATTAGAGCTTCTGTGCCGCCTTCGGCAACCGCAGCCCAAATAGTTACTCCGGATAGATTCTGCTCAAACACGTCTGGAAATTAATTGTACTTCCTCCCATTTGTTGGATTTTGACTCTTCTAATTACACGTACATGAATAATCTGTAATTCTAAATATTGCAATAACATTTTGAATGTACGGAACAGATGGCGCGATGCATGATGTATGATACGCTTAGCTATTCTTGGGAACATTTTCCCTCCAGTATGTCTCGTGGCATACAGCGGTTTATCAAATTGGACACAAAAGTTCCCTTCGGTTGTGAAACCGCTGCAGATTTTACCGGAGGAAGCTATACAGTAGTAGTGACTGAAATGAAAAATAAATATGATATACATAAGTAAAAATAAAAAAAAAGAAGAAGCTTCTTTTAGAATTAAAAACACTGAAATGTTCTCACCTCTTCCACTCTTGCCAATACAAACGAGGTCAACTTTAAAGGTGTTAAGTAAACTGATTTTCCTCTACGACTGCCGGAGTTGTTTGCCAAGAAAACGCAGCAATTTTCATGACTCACGCAGATTGAAGGAGATTTAAAATGCCGGGTTATCTGCTGTCCTTTTGCCACAGGGCCACAGAGGGATAGAATCAGCAGAGATTTGCAAGCATCTTTTGCAGGAGGGCGATAATCGATACGGCTTCTGTGTGAGGTCAGTCACAGTATTAATAGAGGCCAGAAAAGAGGAACGGGTTCCTTGCATGTTTTCCTGTTCGTTTATTACCAGCGCAGACACTCGCGCTTTATTGAGACAAGGAGAGAGAGATGGTGGCGCGACCCCGTCACAAGCAAAGGTGGTGGTCTGTAATTGAAGCCAGGGCAACTCAGAAAAGATACAGTAATTACAATCAGCACTGATACCATCTCCACAGTCCTGCTCAAATACCTTGTAGACTTTTACTTTTTAGAGTAAATCAGTGGAACTTTTTTTATTTTTTATTTTTTTACGCACTGCTTACATCCTCTATTTATTTTTCTCTTGGACGACTATGAATTAATGAAACAAAAAAAAATGGCTGGATCTGTGTGCAATCTGTGCCAAGGTCGATCTGAGCTAATGTGTTCCGCGTCCATCCCTGCACTCTGAGCAATTGCACGCGTGTGGCATTCATTGCCGCCGGCGCTTTATTGCTTCTGGAGAATAAGTCAAAGTCAAAGCAGCTACCTTCTGTATACGAGGGCAACGCAATTAGATTTAGCCACCCATGAAAAGCGTTTTGCTTGTAAGTCTGGGGGAAAAAAAAAAAAAAAAAAGATGCAAGGATGCATTTTAACCGTCGGACAACATGGAGTTACAGTGGAACCGTGGGTAGGGAGAGGGGCCCCGGGACCGCTGTCGATTCACACTGCTGTGTTTGGTGTCAAGCTCTGACCTTTCACATTAATCAGGCTCATGAGGCCTATCATTACCTGATGCCGATGTACTGATGATCGGTAGCATTAAACCTTTTTAACCTGGTTTTAACCCCATAACCCATGAAGTGTAAATTTTAGGTCTGAGACCTTATCTAAATTGATTAAATCTATGAGAAATATGGGTAATGCACACAATATACACTTAAATATAAATTT
>NW_006800058.1:1603492-1636042 GCF_000485575.1 Poecilia formosa | reverse complement strand
AATTTTCCATGGAAACACAAAAAAAAGCTGTTTTTATTCTATTTTTACTCCCCCAGACCTGTAAGTGGCGCCAAACGTGGAGTTAGTGGTAAACACGACAAGAAAGCAAGAACGCCAACCAACAACGCGCGAGTAGAGACTTTGTGTTAAGCGATGTTGAGCTCCTTTGTTTCACTTTAGGTTATGAAACTTAAACTACAAGATGAACACTCAACCATTGTCGTTGTCGGGCTAATACCTCAAAATGTTTACAAAAAAAAAAAAAGACGTTTTCGCACTTAATAAATTTTCAATCTGGAACCTGTTCAAAAAATATATATGTTAGGGTCCACAAAAATGTTGTTTCCGCGTGGACGAACTATTTATGACCTTCCTGCAGTCTCATAAAAAAAGAAAAACAACAACAACAAAAAAACAAGAACCTTCTCGTCTGGACATTGGCCTGACAGATGACTCTGAAGTGAACGAGAAAAGTCGAGTCGAGTCCTGATGAATCTTCAGTCGATTATGCTTCATCCATCCATCCATGCACAGGTGGGAGTTCTTTTAAATAGACTCACTATGTGGTTAATCATAAAGAGAGAACAGGACGAAGCCATTATGCAAAAGAATAAAGATGGGCCCTGAAAGCAACAAGTGACACTGTTGTATAACACTGACTATAAAGAGAGAGAGAGAGAGAGAGAGAGAGAGAGAGAGAGAGAGATGGATTAATACAAGGATGTCAGGAAAAAAAAAAATTCAAAGGGAAACTGAATCTGTCTGCGTCTCAATGATGTTGGAGACAGCATTGATGAGCGCCAAATTCGGAAAATGAAAACATCCTTCAGAACAGGATCAACAACAAGCCTGTGTTCCTGTATTCAGCTGTGCTCTTTGTAAGAAAGAACTGCATCAAAATAAGGCTTTTAGAAAAACACTGATAAACTAAAATTTTGCTTACCAACACCGAAAGCTTTCAGAAATGTAAAAACCAATCAAGGAAACGGCTTGAGACGCAGAAGAGACGAATCCTTTGCACGAACCGAACTTCCTGTTGCTACTCTTGGCTACATCGTGACATGGGTATGGAAATTCAGTTCACATCCGCTCATTCTGTTCCTATTGTTCGGCAGGAGCACAATCAGGTCGTTCATTTGTGTTTGGGCCTCTTAACACCAGAAAACGAGTCCACTTCACAGCGGCGCCATGTGTGTGCTGCGAAGAGTTCAGCAGCCCGACAAGAAAAAACGCTAATTTCAGCAAAACAAACAGCAGAAAGAAAAAAAAAAGAAGAAAAGGAGGCATTGTGAAGAATAAAGAGACCCGAGCTGGGAGCGCGCGCAAATGAGCTCAGCTACTGGGGCTGCTGGTCCCACGCTGCGTTCTAAAACAGAGAGGGGACTTCTTAGCGTTAACCTCACCTACTGTCATTACCCTACCTGTGGGCCACGGCGCTCATCTGTACACACAGCATGCCGAAACGTAGGTGGGGTGTGGGTGGAGGGAGGGAGGGAGTGGGGCGCTAAGCAAAACAAGCTTAATCAACGAGCACAACAGTTTTCTCTTTCTTTCTGTGCGGCTGACCTAATCAAATCAAGGAATGAGATTGATTTCACGAGCTGCAGATGGATCCCGTAGCAAGTCTAATTCAATGTGCCGCCTCTCCACTATGATGCGTGTTTTCTCGGCCCAGATGGCGCTGCTCGGGTTTGTGATTCACGTTTTAGTGTTTTATTTACCCCCCCACTCCTCTCGCGCTCTCCTCTCTTTCACAAGCTTTGGATTTTTTTTTTCCCGCCTTTCTTCGCTCACGGTTTAGCCACGAAGTAAACGAGCGTTGACGTGGATGAGTGTCACAAACTCATCTGTCAAGCAGCTGATCCTGTGATCTTGATAAATGTAGCAAGCAACACACACGCCCACTGGTGAGTTTCGTAGTGTAAGAGGCAAAGAGTGAAAGCTAACTGAATCAGTAAATGAAAAACAAGTTACCAGTCTCAAGGAAACCCAAAATCGTTCGAATGAGGGGAAGATTTAGCTGTAAACGCTCCAAGGTTAGTGTTTTTCAAGGAGAAATTGGTGAAAGCTCAATGAAAGGGCCGTATTAGTGCATTCACAAATTTAATAAAGGTTTCATAAATCACAAATTATGTTCCACATATTCTGCCTTTAGTTTGAAGTAACTCTTCATTTTTTGAAGAGGCTAAATATTCAAGTTTTTAAACCAGAGCAAATTGAAGATGCTCAAGGGCGTGAAAAGTTAGGCAGAGTTATTTGTCGAATTGGAAGTCAAATGGCTTGTGTAACCCAAGTATAAATTTATAAAGTACGTTTTTATTTGGAGTCACGTTCAGTTGCAGTAAGCTCTGTCAAAATTCACCAAATGTATGACACTAACAGATATTGTATGCCAACCATTTTTGTTGATAAATGTTAAAGAAGAAAGTACGAGTCGTGTGTGACAAACCAAAGGATGCTAGTTGTTAGCCTATTCATGACTATCTCTAGCTAATCTAACACTAACTCTAGCCTGTCCATGCTAATAGTCAGCAGAGGGGGTAGATGGTGGGTAACCAGCCTAGGCATGCTAATAACTAGTCTCTCCAAAGTTAACACAAATGAGTTATTACTTTCTGAATTGCCTTCTCCGGCCGCGCCACTAGTGGTGCTGTCCTATCAGTAATCTGATCAGTAGCCAGCTTTGGAATGGATATACCCTCCTGTCACAAGGAAGTAGCCACTGCTGGGCACATAATAGTCTTAATTTTGGTGCTAATGCCATGCTGCCGTAAGTATCAACCAGTTAGCAGAAAAACTTGGTCAACATTGGCTGTTTCAGGATGATACTGGCCCTAAACACACAGTTGAAGTGTGTGTCAAATATCTGAATCAAGAATCTGATAGAGAGTTTTTGAGGAGAGCTCAACATTGGGTGATGGCATAGAGGCTTTCCTACTTCAAAGACTTAGAGGTCACCATAAAGGATAAATGGAGAAATGCAAAACGCTTTCAGGAACTATGGAGAGTGTTTGGCTGCTGTAATAGCCAATTAATCCTTTTGATTATTGAAAAGGGTATAATTAATTTTAGAAATTACGGTTTTTGCTAAGAAACTTGTTTTTTAAACCCACAATGACCCTCTGTGTATATATCTTTTGGGAAATGGCGGTTTTGTTTCCCAACAGAAATAAACTTGTTGATTCAATGAAAATCCGTTCACATCTATCTGTTGGGTGCATGAATCTCCATAACTGCATACTTTTCTTCATATTACAGTTAAGCATAAGCATCTGAATGACCTAATACAGTCTACATTCTTGTTTATGCTTTTTTCATTGTTATGTAGATGTCTTGGAGAAATAATTGTATATCGCCTCATACCAATGGCGATGTTGTCAACTCTGTAGACATGCACGGAAAAGACATATTCTGTATAAATGTGAACAGTTATGGAAAAACAAAGCACTTCACAGTAACTTTATGTCTTACAGCATGTATAATTAAAAAGAAACAAACCTGATCAAAAACGAAGCCAAACCTTGTTGATGGAACATGCATTCGCCAAACACACAAATTCAGATTTCCCTTTGCCCTCCAATAAGCCTAATTCCAAATGTATTTCATATAGAGTATATATAGACATGCTCAAATTTCCATAATTGGGAGGGCACGCAGCGGCGGAGCCAGTGTGCGAGGCTTATTCCTGTGGAGAAATGCAGATGTGCTCCACTGTGCCTGTTCAAGCTGTCAAAGTCATTGTTCTCAACCTGAGAAGTCTTGCAAATTAGCTGGTTCCAATGCCAGCTGCCGGCGCCGGCAAGGCATGCATTGCTGGTGTGGAAGGCTTCTGCAGGTAGCGAACACAATGACTCTTCTGTATGGAGGCTTGGGTAATGGGCTCTGACAGCTTTAGCTAAGCACTTTTGTTTGTCTTCGTGCAAATTCTTCCGCGGGGCTCTTTCTGAAGAACGGCACCACAGGCAACTGCATTATTACGTTTATTACGTGCGCACCTTAATGAAACGCTGTCGCTCCAGTCCGTGTTTTTTTCTGTGCGAGTTGCAAATTTTTTTTACCAGAGCAGAAGTTAAACTTTCGCAGATTTTTTTTTTCTTCTGCGTAAGAAACTCACGGCAACTTCCAAACTTATTTTTCGCCCGATACTTATCTCATTAGTGCATCCTTTACTTTTTTTTAAAGCGGGTTGATGGAAAACAGGTTTTGCTCATGCCTTGGAGTAAAAGACAGTGCAAATGAGGGCTTCATTGGCCATAATAATCATCTGCGCCTTTTCCCTTTGAGAGGCCTGTGATATCGAGTATCATTAGACATGCAAATAACAGCTCCATTTTCCCGTCCCTCGGATTAGGACGGAAAGAGAGAAAAATGAAGAGGCATGGCTGTGGCAGAAACAATTAAGCCATCCTCTTCGCGGAAGCACTTGGCAGCCAGCTTCAGACTGGTAAAGGGGGGAGGTGGGTGGGGCGTGGGGGGCAGTCGGGGGTCCACTGGCTGAGCGAGTCAACACGTTTTGCCGAAACGAGCATGCAGTTGCACCAAGTGTCGCTTTACGATGTCAGATCACCTTGGAATGGATGCCAGACACGAGCACAATCGCTCCCTGCGTGTGTCGTGATGCCACTGCTCCGAAGTGGGGAGTGCAGAAAAACGGAGTGGCAGAGGAGAACAAAAGGAGCAAGAAGAGGAGAGGAAAGGTAAACAAGAGGAATGAGGCAGAGAAATCTGGATTCCTTCCATTGTGGCGACAGTGACAACGTGTTCCTTTTATCTCTGCCCCTCATTCCAGATGGGTGGCTATGCACTGCACTGACACTTCTCACTGGCTTGTCCTCTTGCTAAAAGACTCAGACTATTAATTCAAGGTTCACTTTTTAGGTTGAACAAAAAAAAAAAAAAAAACGGGTTAAATGTACATTCAGTGCTTTGAAAAAGTACAGCTAAAAAAATGTATATGCTGTTATGTTCATAATTTTTTATCTTATCTCAGGAAGCGAAGCTATTATATTATCTAGAACATCCATCTTCATTATCTGTTAGCCATAATCATCACAATTACTAGAAAAAAAGCCTTGAAATATGGCTTCCGAGCCAAAGTTGACCTTGTTGAGTTTATTTTTAATAAACTCACAGAAACTATGTGTCACGTCATTAAGGTCATATCATACCACTGTATTTTCTGACAGTAGTGCAGAAAAGCTTAGTATCCGAAAATGTGGGACAAAGTGAGAATTATCATCCAGAATACATGGAACAGTAGTAAACCTTCTCAGGAGCCGCCATCCTACCAAAATTACTCCTGGAGTCCATCAACAATTCATCCAGAAGGTCAGAAATGATCCCAGAAGCATATCGAGAGCACAGCAGGTCTCACTTGATGACCAGAAACATGTTTATGCCAAAACACCTCGATGAGGTCATAACCTGAGAAATGTGAGACCTTTTGGAAGGTGTGCATCCTGATAAATATGGTGTGAAACAGCATCTTATTGACAGTCAAAGATGATGGTGACAGTATGGTAGCCTTCAAAGTCCAAACCTCCAGATCGGCGTGGAGGATTCTTCATTCTTTTCAGATGTGTGGTCCAGGCTAGTTTGCAACCTCTACATATGTTTGTAGCCTGGTTGAACCAGCAGTTGGAAAAATGCCTAGTATGCATTTTGTTTTTTTGAAACATTTCAAAATTTCACTCAAAATTCACATTACAATTAGATAGACATGGTGGTACAAGCAGTTATCACCGTCAGGTAGTAATTCCTGTTTTACATTGAGTCCAGTTGGTTTGCATCGTTCATTTTCCTCTAACTGAGATCATTTTAGAAAACTGCTTTTTGCATTTACTCAGCTTTTCTTTGATATTAAAATTAGCTTAATGATCTGAAACATTTAGCTATGCAAAAACAATATTAAGGGGGCAAATGTACAAATGTGTGTGTGTGTGTATAAATAGATATATATATATATAACAGGCAGACTGTTGCTAAACAGGCAGAGCACCACAAAATGCAATATGTAATCCCATCTGTAGGCTAAATAAAGAGATCTTAAGCAGAACAAAGATAATGCAACATAAAACGTGTATTTTCTCCTTAACTTTAATGTTTTATTTTTTGAAAAACATATTAAAAACTGCACATCGTATTTTTCATCCACAGTTGTCATCAAACATTTATGATCTCTTTAAAAGATGTTACTGAGTCTATATGTCCAATTTAAATCCAAAGAGTCCATAGCTACATTTTACTTTTTTTTTCATTTGCAGAATTTTCAGATTTATTTGTTTTTGTTATTATTTTTGTAATTACAGTCATATTCAGTAAGTTAGATCATGGGTTCTAATAAAATAAGAACATTATCTAGTATAAAACAACNATATATAAGGTAATACCTCTTCTTCTCTGTGCTCGCCTTGAAATTGCCTCTCATAACCCATTTCCCTGATTCCCCTGTTACCTTCACTTCATTTCCAAGTTATCCTCATCTTTCTACATCTTGGTACCACTTAACGAAGCTTCCAGTGGTAGAAATAAATCAATCCCTGTCTGGTAAAAGGTTACCAAACAAAAAGTAAGAAAACAGGCTAGGTCTTGGGGGTATTAACCAGCAGCAGAATAATAAGGATTCTTTTGAGATAAAGAGAAGGTAGATCCTCTCTGTATGCTTTATAAAGCAGAGTAAAATATTCAAAATGTGAAATCTGCAGGAGATAAAACGGATGAAGGTGAGAAGGCCGGCTGTGTTTCGTTCATTGTGCCAGACCATAAGGGCAGCGGTAGAGTGTCTAGGTGTAGGAAAGTCATTTTGCGTCGACTCCCATTCCTCTTTGTTTTCTGCTTTGTCACACCTCTCTCTCTCCCTCCACTGCTTTCAGTCTGTCTTTTTCTGGAGTCACCCATTGGTAATGTCAACAGAGATTTCACGGCACGGTGCCGGTGCATCGGCCAGGCTATGCATGTTCCCCTACCTGCGATTTACATCAGAGAGGAGGCTCGGAGGGGATTCTCCATGCCGGCACAGGATGCGACGGCAGTGGAGGTGACGCAGAGGGATGAGGTGGGGCGGTGAGGCGGATGAGGCTATTGCCCTTGGGCCTGACACAGTGAGGCACTCCAACAATGACTTCGTCCATCACTCGGCTGAGAGGTGTTTTCACAGCAAACTCTACCCGTGTGACTGCATGCACACCCACTCTTTTCTGACGGAAAACAGATTGGATAGTTATGCAGCTGCAAGTTTGCAACAACATGCACTTGTTAAGGCTGCTCACTTTAAACCAAACTATTCTGTATAACTAGTAACTAGTCTTGGACTGGTAAGAGATTTCACCAGTATTACAGTGATCTTTACACAAATATGTAAAACGGCCAATGAGATGATTTCTTTGTTTTTATTTAAAACCTAAAGCAGCAATTATTCTTATTGCTACTCAACAATAAAAATATTGATATAAAAGAATGAGCACTCTCCCTCTCTAGAACTCGGTAGGGATGAAACGCACTTCATCCCTACCGAGATTAATTTTCTGATTTCTAATCTGTTTTTACTAGGGAGGTGTTAAAAATTTTAACACAATCACTTTTGTCACATGTAAAAGTGCAGAACTGGAACCTTTGTATTGTGTTTCTGGTACATCCATACATCGGACACACAATCGACATCCGCTAACATGATTGGATGACAAAGCCCCCTCTGTTGGCCCAATCGGGCTTAAGCTTTTGTTTAAAAAAAATAAAAAATCTGATAGGACGCTGGAAAAGACATATGTATTTTTTATTTAATAATTTATCGACAATAAAAGAGTTTTGAATTAAAAATGTTGCTTGTTTTGTTGATTTTTGGTTTTCTAGTCACATGAAATTATTTATAGATCCAGCAAATAACTTAACAAAAAGTTTAAATCTAGTCCCAAAACTAGTTTTTACCCTGGTAAATGTTATGGAAGGGGGGATGGTGCCAAAAACTGGTAAAAGATGGGAAGATTCATGTAGCTATTGGAGGCACTGTGGACTGAGGAAGAATCAAAAATTATTTTGGCTAAAAATAAAGAAATATCAAAAATTCCTTTGGCTCGATTATTGGTTTGTTTTATTCAGGCCGTCCAGTATCTGTGCGTATCTTAGAAACTCTAATTTATGAACACATTACGAATCCATTTATTTCATCTGGAAACCTGAACAACTGACCCTTATTTTCTCCTGCAGCGTTCACTGTATGTCCTTCATTACAGTAGATTGATAGCATCCTGCTGTTGCTCACCATTAGCCCCACAGGCCTTAAAGGCTGTGACTGTCAGCTGCTCAGAATGTCAGGAGGGAGTGTAAACATGTGTCTCTGTTGTCTTCCCGATATGTGATACACCGTCTGCTCTGCTCAACCCTGTCAAGGATTTTGTCACTCAATTCCACATGTTGACTTTACGCCAAGTGTGTCAGTGTGAAAGGCAACACTAATTGGCTGTCTGTTGGTCGAGAATCACCTTTCTGTGTTGTTCTGACATCAGCTGTGCTTCTTAGTCAACATTTTAGACCTAAGAGTTTAGGAAATTTGAATTATCAAGAGCTGGTTTAAGCCGAAGTGGATGTTTATCAGAAATGGAACTATATTAAAAATCAAACTAGCTATTATATGTTTGGTTGTGTCAGAATTGGTTTTAAGAATTGTTCTTGACAAATCATGCTTTTGTTAATTTAGCTTTGTTGTTTTTTGTACATTTAGGCTAATACTAACCCTGGTATTAAAAAAAAAAAAAAATCTCCCTTACTGCGATTTGCTTCGTATAAAGAGTATGAACATGCTGGAGGTGTGGACTCTGTTGAAATTCGAAATGATTGGATCTTATCTCAACCAATCATTAGTGAATAGCTGTTAGCCCAATGAAGCTAACTGGAAATTGTGTGCAGAGCAGAAAATCAATGTCATCATTCACAACTGCTCCCTCTGTCTGCTAATTGGCCTGGTAGAAACTAGAGAAATCGAGCTCAAAGGGAGAAATCCCAGACGGCGTGCTAAAGGGAGATGAGAATTGAGCAGAAGTGCGCAGGAACGCAATGACCAGGCTAGTCAGACACTGCTAATGGTCAAATATTGACTTATAATAAATTATTTCTTACAATATCCTCTATGATACGTTTGAGATTAATGACACACCCCAGATAATTGTGAGCTACTAAACTTTAAACATTCTGATGTGATTTTCTAAGTTTGCTGAGGTAGCACACAAAAGGTGAAAAACATCAGATCAAAGGTCACTGTCAGCCTCACTTGCAACTGGACAGTATTTTATTTTTCCCTTCTTCTCTGCATATTTACTCCTTGGTTTCCTTTGTTGCCTGAGTGATTCTTATTGCTGTAATCCCCTCTTTTCCTGAAACTCTTTCACCAAAGCTTTTCAGTACATTGAGCTCTGCCTCAGTTCTGTCTGCTTCCTGAATTCATGTTTATGGACTTTCTGGTTTCCTGACTGTCTTGTATTTTCACAAGAAAATCAATCTTAAAATTTTGTGTACAAAATGTGGCAGGAGTGGCTTAGGAAGCTGTATGGAATTCATACAACATTGTCGACATCTAGAGATCTGTACTTCAGGGTTTTAAACAGTTTCTGTGGTTTTAAAACTGGAAAAATATCAAACATAGCATTTAAATTAAAGGCATGACTAATTATAATCTGCGGTTTCAAAGCTCTCTAATGTAGTGTTGGACTGTTTAATCTAAAATATTTCATGAGTGTGATCAAATTTGAAATAGGTTTTATTTAAATATGCCCAAAGAGACATTTTTCTAAAAAGCAAAGTAAAAAGCTAACCTTAGAACATAATAGGAGCAATAATAACATTAAGTTAGATAGATACGTTTTTCCAAGTCCAGATCTGCTGCAAAATCACATAAAACCCTATTTCGAAAAGTGCAGAACACTGAGATGAAAAATTTGTGGGATCCCTGTGTGACAGTCTTCCTCACGGTTTCCTCTGACTGCTTATTTTGAACCAGTTCAAAGACCAACTGTAGGAAGGAAATGCTTCTACTAACAACTTCTTACAGGAAACAACATGGGAACAGTCAAGAAGTCAACACAGTCACAGCTTTCTTCAACGGTTTGTAGTACAACCAGTACTTTTTTATTTTATTTTATTTTATTTATTTTTCTCCCTTTAGCTGCTGTCTGAGAGCAGGCACCCTGAAAACTCAGGACAACCAGACAAATCTGGCTGAAAATAATTTTCATAAACCTATATTTGTATTTTTTTTATTGTTATTTTTTTTTCCCTCCAGACATGGCAGAAAATTTGCTCAACCTAAAACCCGTTCACATGTCCGGTCCCAACCCGCGCTGTCTGTTCCACGTGTTAAATCCGTCGGCGCCGCGAAACGCACCGTCGTGGCTGTCATGTCCGGAGCTAACGAGTCGCGACACGACGTTGAGGCGACATGCCGTTTGTCTCCCATAATAAGACATGAGAGCCCGAAGACATCTGAAGGATGTCAGCACCGCTAAACCACTTCTTCCTGGAAAGACGCACACTAAGGCTTGCCAGGAAGAGCTTTTTATTTATTTATTTTTGTGTGTTTTTTTTCTTCTTTTTTCTCCCTGTGCATGTACATTTATGTGTGTGTGTGTATGTGTGTGTGTGTGTGCGCGTGCGTGTGTGTGCGATTTAATGAATGTAAGCACACTTGCCTCACTTCCCGGCGGCAGTGTGTTCGTGTGACGGATTGGTGTGGTTGTGTGCGCATCCTAGCTTGATAAAATGCTCAGAAAACACAAGCTGTGTGATGCGGTTTTGTGTGTGTGCGTGTCCCGATACAAGTCCCCCCTCTCCCTCTCCCCTTCCTCCTGCAGCTGACTAGCAGATAGATGCTGGCTGTCACACCTGCCTGACTTTGTTCCTGCCAGATGCGGCGGGGTCGCGGGGGAAAGAGCCCAAACACTCATCAATCTCAACCACTGTCCAACGTTCTCTGGGCTCCTGCGACGGCGCTCCAATATCCATTTAGCCGCTCCAGATGCTGGCAGAAATGCTTACGCGCACAGAAACGGGGTGGCCAAGCCTACTGACCTGCATCATCAGTATGAGTGGATGATCAAAAAAAAAGAAAGAAAGAAATCAGAGGACGTCACAGGATGGGGAGATCTGTGCGGTAAAGGAGCTTGTGATAAATGAGCGTTAGCCATTGTGCTAACTCGCTGAGGTTGTCATTCTCAGTAGGCTGGCAGTAAAAGTAACTAAATTTGGTATGAGACCTAAATACTGCTATTTGTAACATTCTATACCCACACAAACCAGAGGTCTATTCTTTTAATAACAGTAATGTTTCAGTGGTGGAGCTTTAGAGTCAATTTGTAAAGATTGTGCATCTCAAGTAAAAGTAAAAGTCATTCTCCATTTTGGTTGTCTAATTAATTGCAAATGACAGTGCATTGTAACACTTATTTATATTTTGTGTGGTTCTATATTTTGCTACAGGCTCAAATTTCAGCACATTTCATTGGGATTTGTGTGAAACAGCGACATGAAGTAAGAGACGACTGTTTGTTGGCCAATGTATTTTTCACCCAGAATGCTGAAATAGAAGTTATGGTAAAATGAAGCGCATGCTAACAGGGAAGTCATGGCAAACAATCATTTATGCTAAAAAGGATCTTAAACTAAACTATAATTTATGCTAACGAGGAAATTATAACACATACATTGTTCTAAAACAGAAGTTATACTAAACTAGAATTTATGCTAAGAAGGAGCTATGTTAAAATAAAGTTTGTCCTTAAACAGAAGTTATTTTTAGCATAAAAGCTTTGTGGCTCTTATATTGATCCCTCTGGGCCACGACAGAAAAACAAAAAAATGTATCATCTTCAAAACTTTTCATAAGTAACTGTCTTGTATGTGATGTGCATTTGTATTCAGCACGTTTACACTGAGGTCCCTAAAGAATATCCAGTGCAATCACTTCCTTTATGAAGTCAACTAGTTAGTTAATACTCTGACAGTATATCAGTGTAATTTAATCCAGGTTATAAGTGGGGAATGTACCTGAGGTAACCAGAGGAAGAGTCCAAAACGTAACATTTCAGCCTATACCATGCAAAATTCACAATGTATATCACTTAGGATGGAAGCATCATGCTCTGGGCATTCTTTTCCTCAGCAGGGATAGGAAATCTGGCCAGAGTACAAAACACGGCCATCTTAGAAGAAGCCTTGTGACTAGGATGTAACCAGAGATACAACGTAATTAAAGCTAATTCAGATGTTGGAATGGCCTAATCAAAGTGCAGGCCTAAATTTAAGTTGAATATTGCTCCCCAACTGAGATAGCTAAAGTTTGATTCTTTACAAAAAAAAACCAAAAAAAAAAAACACTGAAGTTTGTGGTTGTAACGAGACTTAAAGTGGAAAAGTTCAGGCGGTGTGAATACTTTCAGCAAGCTCACCTTGAGCCACTAAACCCCCGTGGCTCCGTCAGTCATGAGACATGCGCCCTGGCAGATTTGAGCGTCATACGGCAGAAGCAGGAAAAACAATTTCCATCATTCTGGCTCACGCCGAGTTTTAGCAATTCCCTTGATAGGAAGCGGCAGTCGCGAGTAGCCAATCCCCTAATGGGAGTCAGGGAGATGGAGATAGCAAATATAAACCTGACAAATAAATCTTATCCTGCTGGAGTTTTTCTTTTTTTTTTCTTCCTTTATCCCAAGCCAAAAAAAAAAAGGAAAAAAAACATAAAAATGTTTTTAATGAGCTTGCTGCATCTGAAATATTTATGGGGAAAATATGCGGCGGCGGACAAACACACTGAGAGGAAAGTTGAGCGAGACGGGGAAAAAAAAGAAAAAGAAGACAAGTTACTGTGTAATGTCTTTGGGAAACGGCGGATAATTCAAGTTGTGCTGTAATTATTGGTCACCTGCTGCTGCGGCGGGTCGCGCTGTCGTGTTTCAGAGGCATGTTTTCATAAAGCATTTTTTCCCCCTTTCATTCAGTGTGGGGACTCATGGTGGTAAAACGTTCCTCAGACAGTGACGGTGCGAAATTACTGCCTTCCTCTCAGCTGTGTCTCCTCTGCATTTCCACACTCAGCTTCCCCTTTCCTACCTTTTTTTTTTTTTTTGTTAATTCCCTTCCCCTTTCCTCCCAGCGCTCTGTATCTCCTGAGGATTGCAAAATAATGTACACAAACATAAGAGGCAAGCGGATAAAGCGCCTGTGTTGTTTATGGTGGGAATGAGGAGAAAAGATTGTGAGAAAAAGAGAGAGAGGAAGAGAAAGAGAGAGAGAGAGGAAGGGAGGAAGAAATCATCACAGTGCGCATTTCCATTTCCGCACCCACTTTAATTGTGCAGAAATCAGAAAGTGGGGAGAATTCCCCCTCAGTATGCAGATGCACTTTGATGCTGTCACTCACGCGGCGTGCGGCTTTTGATTAGGCTCGTCTCTTTTGCACTGGAGGCTCATGACCACGCTTGGCAACGAGGAGCCATTAAAATTCCAGCGACTATGGCTCCCCCCTCCGTCTCTCCGCGTCTTTTTTGTCTCCTGCTCGCTCCCAACTGGGTCACCCCTCTGTGAAAGACTGGATGCTGAAGGTAACTCTGCTAATAAGTTGCAATTGTAATGCAAAGAAAAGAAGGGGTTGGAGTATTGGAAGAAGAAGAAGAAGAAGAAGAAGAAGAAAAAAACATGAATTAAATAGGTGAAAACTCTGGAGGAGAATGATTTTAATATTGGTATATTATTTAGCGAACTTGGGGTAACTTCCACAAAGTGTGGAGCGAACTTCGGAGCAGAGAAGGTAGAGCATGTCATATTTTTAGTTTCTACACTTACTAATACTTTTATTGGCTTTAAATGAATAAGTATTTTTCATGCATTTAAAGAAAAACTAACAAGCTGAATAAATATATTATCCATCCATCATCAATTATCTGCAGTCGATGACGGACAAAGTAAAGGAAATGAGTATCCACAGTGAACATGTGGGCTAAAACGCCGTTCACAGAGGAAGAAGCCGTTGCTAAGCGCAACACCAGCATGCAGCGTGGGTACTTAGCTCCAGAAGGAACACTTCAAGTTGATGGCATCATAAGGAAAGATCATGATGTGAGAAACATTGAAGCAACATGAGCCAAAGAGTTGAAGCTGGGGCACAAATGGGTCTTTCAAATGGACACTGAAATGGAAATTAGCTATGAAGAGGCTAAAAGACGTCAAGGAATGTTTTATAGCGGGCAGAGCAGAGCACTGATCTCAGCTTAACAGGCATCAACATGGAGCTGAAAACGCTTAAGTTTGTTCATATGGAACATTTTCAGCAACTTCTTAAACAACATCAAAAAGTCAGTAATTATGAAACAAGCAATAAATATTACATTTTGTCAAACACCATCATCAAAATCATCAAGCAAATGAACATCAAATATGTTGATCAATGTTCCATTTACTACTAATCTGAGACAGCTCTGAAGACGTGGGTTTTAAACTGTGATTTAAAGGAACTCAGTGTTTTGGAGTTTTCTGGATGTTTGAAAGTTGCTTCTTTATGTTTGTGAGAAGAATTTGGAACAATACCCAAAACATTTGAAACATGCTGTAAAATGTACTCTGCCAAATACTAAGGAAGTCTGTGTAAGTACAAACATTCTGTCTACATTTTGTGACATAACCACAAACTTAACAGTTTTTCTTGGATTTTACATGAAAACCATCATGAAGTTGTGCAAAACTGTTAAATGGAAAGAAAATTATATACTTTTTTATAATTATTTTATTATTAAAAATCTGAAAACATTGGCGTTCATTTGAAACCCCTTCCTGATTCTACATCCTGTGTAGAACCACCTTCTGATGTGCTAGCGATAGCATCTTCTAGGGTTTGTCTCTGCTAGCTTTCTATGGGTTTTGAAAAAAAAAAAAAACTCAACCTCTGCCAGATTGGATGCAGATTATCTGTAAACAGGATTATTTTCATGCTTTACCACAGATTCTTTGTGGAATTTAGATCTGGACTTTGACTAGGTCATTCTAAATCATGACATTTTTATCTAAATCAGCGATTCTTCCCCGTCCCCAACCCAAACATTCTGTGCCACCAATCACAAAAGCAAAACAAAACAAAAAAAAGCTCAATCTTTTTTTGTTTGTTTTTTTAAATACTATAAACAGCAACTAACAGATTCATTTCTATTTTTCCTAAATATTTTTAATCAGAATGCTTCATCTGCCTGGTAGCCTCACTGTAAGGAGTGATTAATATACATCTCAAGTAAAATAAAAACTATGAAAACATTCTAAATTTGCCTTTATCTGACTTTATGGACTCCCATTTTAAAAGTAAATATTTTCAGATTTCTCCTGGCAGCGTGATCCATCACACTTCATACGGCATCACTGAGGTTTGATAGTTTACAAGGTCAATGAATTTTAATATGGGTGATATCAAACATTAAGTTGTGTAAACTTGAATCTTGATTTATATTCTCACTGTTGTTTTCTGAAGTGTACAGCGACTGTGGTGAACTTCGGTACGTGTTACCCGACACCTTCGCACAACACGTTCAAATGTGAACGTATGGAGTACATATTGTGTTTCATAAACAGTGCGGTCCAGAATGACCTTTGTTACATCCATTTGTTCTCGCAAAGACATAAAAGTGGATTTTTTTTTTTTTTTGCGTAACTTTAGGTTTGTAATTATTGCCCCCTGTTAGAGCATTGGGTGACTGGAGCCTTCAAACTGCTGTCGCTCTGGTGTGTTCACTGAAAATATCCCAACCTTTGAAAAAAAAAACAAAAAAAAAAAACATCAGAATCTTAGAAAGAACTCATTTTAGGTCCATTTCCTACCGGACCATTACTGGCATCGTTTCAGTTCTCGGCAAGCAGAAAACCCCATTAGAGATGGGGAAACTGTACCTGCAATTTAAACGCATATGCAACTGGAAGTGTATGAATGTGTTGCATTTTCTGAGTCCCTACAGAGAGCAAAATCGGCCATTTTATTAAGTACACCTGCTGCTTATCAGCCAATGAGGCGGCTGTGATGCATTTAGGCGTGAAGATCTGTTGAATGGCAAACTGAGCATCAGAATGAGGGAGAAATGGGATTTAAAATGGAAGTAAGCCCAATATGATAAATACTGAAAAATTTCACCAAAGTGGGTGGAGCCCAGATACACTCAGAGGCGTGGCCAAGTGTGAGAGAGCGCGGAGGGGGTGTGGTCAAGACAAAGCTACTATTAGTGACTTTTCAGATCCCTGCAGTGATAATTTTTCAAAAAAAGTGACTAGTGACAAATCTAGCAGCTTTTTTTCTCCGTTATTGGAGAGAAAATGCTTGCAATTTCAACTCCTAACTCGTTCTGGGGGCATGTGACTGGATGAGGTGGTTTTATACCTGAACCTGGAGCTGCAACATAAACCTCGACCAAGCTGTTCAGGAAAATTCAGCTGCACTAGTCACCCTTCAACTCAAGGAGGGCAGCACTGAGACAGCTTTAGACCAAATATTGCAAAATTAGACAAACTTACACTAAATTTATACAGTTTATCTGAAAAAAAAGTGTGGTTTAGTTTCTTTTTAAGTGAGTTTAAAATGAAATGGATGTTAGTTTATGACAAGATAATCTGAATATTTCACAACATTAACCTGAAAGCTGAACTGACATTTTCAATTGGGTTTGTTGAGGTCAGAGTTCAAAAGACAAACTCTGACTTCTCTGTTGAGAGGTCAAAGTTTCTGACCTCTGACAGGTCAGAGTTTCCCTTTAGTAAGAGTTGATAAAAAGATGGTAGGGATTTAAAGAATTACTCATTACAGAATACCATCTTTGAACACACACACACACACACACACACACACACACACACACACACACATTGGACCCTCAAGCCCATGTGTTTCAACAGCAGTCCAGCCTGGTGGTGGGGGTGTTACGCTGTGAGAGATATTTTCTTGGCTCAGTTTGGGACACATAGAACCAACTGAGCATCTGCAACCACAAGAAATAGAAGCTTGAGGGAAAATGCCGCAATAGGAAAGGGAACGGCAAATATTCAGGCCACTAGGGGGAGTTGACCAACAATCATATGGGGCCAAACCATCAGTAAAAACTGGATGTGAAGATTTGACAGGATGGCCAGAAGAAAGTTGGAGGAAGAAAGAAAATGTGTGTTATACTTGACTACTTTTATAGAACAGCAGCATGAAACCTATTCCAGACTCCCCCTAGTGGTCTGGAGCACTTCCGTTTTGTGTAGCAGCCTTTCACTCTTGCCGTTTTTGCTATTTTCATCATTTTGATTCTACTTCTTGTGGTTGCAGCATTCTTTGTTTGCAGCATTGTTCATTGTTTGTTTTGCGGTTTGCATCATTCATGTGTTTGCTGCATGTTTCGCCGTTTGTACCAGTCGCCCACCGTACAAAAAGAGAGTAAAACCTGGAACTTTTGGCCAGGTTCCATTGGGCCAATGGATCCATTGATCCATTGGCCCAATGGATCAAATCCAAATAGTAAGTGATGGAGACGTTCTTTCATGTTGAACCAAGAAAAGTGTCAGTAAAATGTAGAAATCAACCAATATCTGTTTTTAACAATATTATCACATTGACATATTTTTCTGACATCAAGCAGCCCTAATACATAATAAAATGGTTAGTGAGTGTACTGGTAGAACCTTTTATACTGATTTGCATCATTTCACGACTGACATTTATAGAAATTGGTTTTAAAACACAACAGGGAAAAACATATAGCAGCCAGCTGCTATGGTTTTCATCTTCTGATATCTTGACATTAGACCAATAAATAAATAGAAATCTAACAACATATTTTCATTCTGACTGTTGCGAGAGATAAGACCACAAGTCAGAAATAGATATGAATAATGTATTGGTGGTTGAGGCTGGTCATTATGCCCGCGTTTAATTGGCTCATTAGCAGTGTTGGTAGACTTCAACCAGTGATGATGCTCCAAGTGTTTGCTTCTGTTACTTTGAGGGTCAGAGGATAATAAGTATGGCCAAAACTGATATTTAGAACACATATTTACGCGAATAAGCATGCGAGACATCCCAGAGTTCCCCCCAATGGCAAAAAAGGAAACGAAAAGAAATTTGGACGCAAATGTTTGATCGGACATTTGGAGAGCGACAACGAGCCGCGGAGCAGCGACACGAGACAAGCCGACCACAGACAGAGTGACACTTACAGAGAGGATGACACTTTCACTCCTCTGCACAACCAGTCCTCCTCTCCGCCGTTGCCGAGTCCCGCAGACATCTTCCATGCACGCTGGGTGTCACAGCAGACGGATGAGTGGCTGCAGTAACACTATGCCATTTCCCATACTCGCGCTGAACTGTCACCACCGCCACCTCCTCCATGCCTTCCCGGGCCCTGCTGGGGCCCTCACTGCCCCGAGATTCACTCACAAACACACGCACACACACATAGAAGAATAAGGGATTGGCATATTCATACATTCACACTCCCTCAGGAACACCCACCCTTGCCTGTGTCTGTGTGTGATTTACACTCAGCAGGGACCTGTGCAGCCAAGCAGCCAACCAGCACTGGGAGACTGGTCTTCAGGTAAACTTGGTAAGACTAAATCGACTTTTCCTATAGTTAAAGTGATGAAAATATGTCTTCTAAAATTAAAAGTACCAAATAAAAATAAACATCGAGGAAACCTTTTTTGGTTTCATAAAAAGTCCCCAAGCAGATGACAAGAGACTGTAAAAGGAAAACAGAAAATTAGCTATTTTCAGTGAGTGAAAGGTGTAAGATGCTATTCAAAGGACATGACATCAAGTCAGGACATGTCTGTGGTTTAGTCAGGCTATCAGAGATCAGGGGGACTTTAAGTAGTGAACAGGATGGCTAAACGTATTACAGACCCCAGTGTTCATGAGTATTAAGAATCACAGCCACTCACGAGTTGCCAGTCTCCTTGAATACTTGAGACTCCCTCTAAAAGCGCTTATAACTGCTGGTTTTAACAGTTCAGACACCAAATATGTGCATCAATACGCACAGCGGAAACTGTCTTGGCACTACCACAGCTCCTGAAGGTGCAGTCAGTCGGAAAAAAGTCAAATGAATGGTGCTCCTGGATTGGCTGCTCTGTAAATGCTAGCTAGTAATCAAGCAGCATTAGGATTAGCTTCATTAGCTCTTCAAGCTGCAATTTTTATTTTCAAGGGAAAAATACCCAAATACTGAACTGCAAACAGAAATCATATCAATTCAAGATTTGAATCAGTGGAGAATGTTACATTGACAGGAGTTTCCTGGAGGTAAATGGCTTTGCGTGATTTATCGGCGCCAATGTCAGTATTGGCCGATATTTGTCCTGTTTTTTTATACAAGTGCGATTAAATAAGACTGTATTAACAGCCAATATTTATTTACATCTTGTTTCTATTTGTTTCTTTAGGGGGAGGAAGTTCGTCATGTGACATTTGTTTGGTCATGTGATAGTGACAGCGATGCAGCAAAGGACTGTGGGAAGTTTAACTGAAGAAGAGAAAAGAATGGTAAAGTCAGCGGTGTGGTTGTTTATTCAATGTGTCGAAAGGACATGTATAATATATATAATATTGTTAAATATTGTCTATGATCCAGGGAAGCAATATTAAAATTGGATATCGCTATTGGCGCAAATTTTTGTCTGGTGCATCTCTAGATTTGAGTGTGTCTGAAATGTTGACACACAAACAATTTTAGAGTGGTGGAAGGTTCGTCAACACGAGGCAACCACTCAAAAGTACTTCCTATCAAACTCACATAAGAGCCTCAAATACCTACATATGGAGCTCATAACACATATTGACAGCGACTGGACAGCTGTTTGCAAAAATGACTCCACTTTCAAGGGAAATTTTGACATTTCAATATCCCAAACATTTGATTAAACTCCTAACGTCAGCTGGTTAAGACATTAAAATTAATGAGAAATGGCCACAAAACTGGTTTCTATGTCTGTGTGTAAACCTGCCAACATTATTTTGCTTTTT
Source organism: Poecilia formosa (assembly GCF_000485575.1). NCBI lineage: Eukaryota > Metazoa > Chordata > Actinopteri > Cyprinodontiformes > Poeciliidae > Poecilia > Poecilia formosa. The sequence goes on along the minus strand of NW_006800058.1, from coordinate 1,616,028 downwards.
TCCCCCAAACTGAATATCCTGGATTAGTGTCACAACAGTAACTGAATACACAATTCATCCCACACACACACACACACACACACACACACACACACACACACACACCCTTAAGCTGTGTCCCCAAGTGCTTTCCACTATAGCAGCAGTAATAATTATTAGGACAGTTGCAACCTATCCCAGAAAATTATCATAAGCAGCGTATTGCTCGTTTTTTCTTCTTCTTCCTCATATCCCGACGATTGGAACAGAAAAGAAGAAACGGGCAGAAAACAAATGCAACCCCGAAGACAACACACAACAAACAGAATATTCAAAAGAGGACGGAACTACAGTATGGAAAGGCAGAAAAACGTCTCGCTCTGAGAATTCAAGACTCGCCAGTGGCAAAGCTGCGCACGCTTACAAATCCAAATTTGCCACCAATTTGCTCTTGCTGGGATTTCTGGAGGGGGACGGCGGCTTGTTTGTGTCCTCCCATACTCTCTCCCTCACATCCCCCGCACGCCCCTGTCAGAGACTTGGAAGGGCTCAGGAACTGGGGCTTATGGGAAGAACATGCAGAGTTACGATACAGAAGCAAAAGCACCTTCACCAGGACGGCAGAGCAACATCCGTACTCATCAACGCACGTGCATTAATACTCATTTTTAAAACCACTTTAATGGTCGTGGTAGACTCCCCCACCCCCCGCTCACTTCACCACCACCACCACCAATATCCTCCTCCAGAAAGCCACAGTTTTCAATTTCTGACGTGAGAAAAGGACAGGGGGGTAAAAAAGCCTCTTCCAGCGTTACATCTTTTCTACTTTATTACCAGTCCTGTGGGAGAATAGCAGGGCAGCTCTGCAGCCAAGCTATCTGTTTATATTTTCTTTACAAGACTATATTGGAATTATAATTGTGTTCTATGGCGCCTTCTTTTGGTGCCTTGCTCTGCTTAAAGGTCCTGTGGACCTGGGGAGATGAAGAAAAATGGACCCCTTTTGAGGAATTCGATTACTGAGGGAAGAAAATGCAGCTGCACACCGACCTCTGTTTTTTTTCTTTCTTCTCTCTCTCTTTTTCTCCCCCCTTTTCTCTTTTTTCCTCCAGGTGCCAATCTGTGGGGATGCTGGATATTAGAGCTGGAACGGCGCTGACGCAAACGTGCCGGAAAATAATTCCTTTGTGCAACAAAAGTGGGGAGAAAAGGGAACGTATGAGTGGAGGTTCATTATGAGTTAAATGGCTTAAGAAGCCTCCAACATGTTTCCTGCCATTGACCCTGGACTCTGCCGCAGCGATATTAATTGCTTTATTGACTCGTGTGATGGCTGTTTGAATTTTTTTTTTTTTTCCCCTAACCAGAAGTAAAGACTCTGAAGTGCAGTTTATGGGGAAGCGATGCCATGGGGATTCCCAAGTAGAAAACAAGTTGCAAAAAAAAACAATAAACACAAATGTATGAAATCTTAAATTATTTTTATGCACTTTTGAATGCAGCCTTTGATTCATAATTCAACAGCGTGGATCACGTTGGAGTAGCTGAGTCTTTTGCATACAAGCAGCTACAGGCGGTCCTGGTTCTGTTTGACATCACTTATTCCAAAGAATATTTTCAAACTCTTTTATTTTGTTCTTGAAAAATGAAATGCAAATAAACAAAAAACAAAAAGAAAGGAAGAAAGTTTTATCGCTCGTCACGACACAATGTAAAACCCAGGTTACACGCACGCAGCCTAAATATTCCATCACAACATGGATAATTACTGATATTCTTGCAGCTCAACTACATTGCGTAGTGCACTCGAGTGAGACAGTGAATTTGTATCCTTAATAATGTTTGGAATTAATTAAAATGCAAAGCCACGGGCGCAGGGCGCAACCACAGGTGGCGGCGGAGAGAGCGCGGCGAGAACAGCCGTGATGGCTGCCTGACTCAATCACTCACGTCCATTTAACCGACAACTTCTAATTTTATTATTACTCATATTAGATTTTTTTTTCTTTTATTATTATTATTATTTTCTTTTTAAACTACCTTTACAATGAGATGGGTTTGTCATTTTTACACGACAATTTCCTGTGTGATATTATTCTGTCAATAAGTAATTACTTGCTTGGTAAATTGCTGTGCAAAATGTTCATCGGAGGGGAGAAGATCCATATCAATTGTTCATTTGCATAATGCAAATGAATCCTGTGAGAGGGGAAAAACAACGCTGCTGCCGTCACCGACAGTTTGGATGCCAGAGATGCTGCTGGAGAAGCTGAAGTGACTTTAGTAAAGAGCTGCGTTGATGTGTCTCACCGGTTTTGGAAGTAAAGTCGCTGTCACTGCACTGTACTTGTAATAACGCATCTCAACCACATTTGGTGAAGTGTGTGTATTGGAATGAAGGGTGTGAGGTTTGGTGTTCAGGGTGCGCTTGGTGGCTCTGTGGGTAGAGCAGGTGAACGTTCCTGTGAAATTACTTACTAGTGCCAAAAGCATCTTTCAATTTAAAGACCAGACATGATGGCCATGTTCACACATCAGGTCTCGATGGTCTACAGTACAAACAGTTTACGATCCCAATGAGACCCATAGACGTAGACCAACCTAGACATTACAAAGTGGCACACTGTCTACGGAAGTAATAATATACACCGCCATCTATGGATCGCTATTAAAGTTATTCAACAATGGAACCAACGCTATCATCACAAGATCATAGCAAGACGAAGGGGAAAAAAAGACATTTTGTGGCTCTTTAGCAGCAACTTCTGTAGAGGACTCTGTTTGGATGCGTAGTTAAAACTAAGTGTGGTGTGACTGGGATTGGGATTGGGATGTAATGCACTTCACTGACAGGATTCCTTCATAATTACACATCATTCACACCCCGATTTACCACGCCTGGCTTCTTCTGGTGCCGAATCATGACACAAACTGTAGATGCTTTGAAAAAGAAAATCAAATTTAGTACCACATACAGAAGTGGCACAAATCAGATTTTTTTAGGGAGTGAAAAGATCAGATATACAATATAAAAAAATTCGGATTTGGGTTGTGTTGACTGTTGTGTGAACCTAGCCAACACTGGGGTGAATGAAGATCTGAGTTCCCCCCCCACAAGTGACTTAATAGTTATTAGATAAATTAATCAGAAATGAAGTTGGACTTTCTTCAGTTGGATGCACTCAAACCTTTCGATCGGTGGACGGTTTCAAAACTTCATTCGTGCCAGATGGTAAGTCATGCTAAGGCGATGTCTGCCTAAGGCACATCTTCCTACGACACTAAAACATGATGGAGTTATAAGGAGGTCTAATCTCCTGGCTACCCCCCTCCCATACCCCTACCCGCACACCACCACATACAATTTAGACTCCCAAAGAAAAAAGAAAGAAAACTGAAGAAAAACAGTATTTGACAACTGGAGCTAGGGTTTGTGAGTACTTATCCATTTGCTGACACATTAGCAGGGGATGAGCTTCCCGCCACTCCATTAGGCTTCCCGTTTATAGAGTAACACCATTTTAGCCTCCTGCTTACTTAATATGCAGGATCCGGCCCGACTATTTGTTCCTAATCAACTGATAAGACGAAAGGCCTTTTCTACGGCCCCCGGAGGATGTAAACCAAACTCCTAATGGTCATTAGTAGCAATTATGTCCCGTAACTGGCACGCCCCGGCCTGCTTTTGCTGCGTTTGCTGCTTAGATGCATGTTGATCCGATGTGGACACGAGGGACCATAACTCCAGCATTGGAGCGATTCAGAATATGCTTCCACACGCTGAAGCTAACAGCATCTCCCATTTACAAGTGGATAAATTCACTTTCCTGTCTGACTCCCTGCTGTGATTGGGATACGTTCCAATCTGCATACATGCATTCCATGCATTGACTGAGCACTCGCAGTTTCTATCTGAAAGCCCGGTGACACCAGACCGCTGCACAACTTCAGAAGAACCCTTCTATTCTCTGCCGCTTTTTGAAAGCATCTATTACACACCACTCCGACTGTAATGTTATTGCTGTGTTGTTCAAGAGATCTTGAGGACACCCCATGAAGAAACAGTGCGAGTCCATCCCAGCATGCTGGGGCACCTCGCAATTAGCCAGCTCCTTTTTATGCCAGAGCATCCAGGACTTGCAATTTTTATGCAAAACCACAAAGTTCAAATGGCCCTAATCCTCGGATCTGAACTGGAGGAGAATGTATTGATGAACACAAAGCCTTGTACTAACAGACCCTTTCAACAAGCAGAATTATGAATACCGTTCATGCTTTTGTATATAACCACACGTAGTGAGTGCAGAAGTCCAGCACATATTAATGCTATGTTGACATGAAAATATGGATTTCTTATGTCTTTGCAGAGTAAATACAAAAAGTAATTTTCAAAATTTTAAATTTTCGACTTGGTCATTTGTTAAAAAATACCCCACGCCTTTTAAAACATAAATAATTGGTAATAAGCAATATTTTTTAGTAAGCAGAGTTTAGTTTCAGCCAGGAGAGACAAAAAAATAACTTAAGGACCTGTCTGATGATAAGTCTGATGATAAGACATGGCTTGACTCAAAGTCAAGCCATGTCTAAAGTTCTGGAAGGCTACACTGAGAGCAAGTATCTACTAATGGAGAAATCTAGTGGTGAACCTTCCCAGAAGTCACCAGCCCATCAAATTTAGGACAAGAGGACAATAACTCATCCAGAGATCACAAAAAGCAGACACATGTAATTGTGAAAAAAGGCAACAACAGAAGCTTGGTCTGATGAGGAACTACAAAATTAACCCATCAATCAAAGCTTCTGGTTTTAAAGACATTGATGGCCTTAACTGGCAAGTAAAATCAAAACATCATCATGCTAAAAGTTTCATTATCAGATGTGTGTGAACAGAAACACAAGTGCTGATCATGTGCAGCTGTGTAAACAGGGGTACACAAAAGCCTCTCTTTCTCTCTCTCTCTCTCACACACACACACACACTCACAAGCCTCGGTGGTGACGGGGAGGGCCATTGTCAGAAAACTAATAAAGAGGCAGTGTTGCCGCGGTGCAGTAATTACACATCCTAGGATATCAGCACAGTATTTATAAAAACACCGGGCATCACCAAAGAAGAAAAGGTCATGGAGACAGATACAGCATTAGCATTTTGAATGTATACACACACACCGAAGATGAGCTGCAGGCGCGTCAGCGGGCGTGCATGGTTTCACTAACATTACAAAAAAAAAAAAAAGAGAGATAATGTCATGTTTTCTTATCTGGCCACTCAAAGAAAGACATAGACTGTGTGGGTTTGTGTTTGCATGCACATCCGTGTTTATGCGACCGCGCACCAGGGGAAACGGCGATAAACATGGGCACAGCTTGGCAAAGTGGTGATTGGAGCTGGCGCCGGCGTCTGTAAACACGGAGAGCCGATTGAGACGGAGGGAGACGCGGACCTGTGTGACCGATTCCGTCCAGATGGACCTACAATGGGTTGGGCCCGAGTTGCCCAAACCGCCTCAACAGCAAACCGTTCAAAAATCCATGTGGCCTTCGCAATCTTGCTTCCTCACCACAGCTGCTCCCTCTCTTCGCCACGCTCGGTTGGATTTTTGTGACGCAGATAAAGCACAGAAAGTAACATAAAAGGGCACTGTGCCATTTGGCTGAGTTCCTTCTCTTAGAAGTGAGGAGGCTCATCTCTCGAGACTTACAGAGATGGGGGGGGGATTTCCCTCTAAGACACCATTCCTTGTGTGTATTTGAGGTTCTAAAGTGTCTTTACACTTCTTGGGTTTCCTGCTTTGGTACTTGAAAAATATTCTTTCCCAAAGGATAATATGGTTGACAAATTTGTGTTTGTGAATTTTTAATTCAGTTTAGTGTTCACACACACCAATGAGGCACCAAGTGAGATGTATGACTGCGCCCCTAAAGCCACAAACACATAGAAGCTGTTTTATCACAGAGATACAGGCGTCGCCACAGGCAATGTGCATGCATGGTTGGAGAGCAGAGTGTGGAGGTACCGGGACTGCTGGCGTAACACGCCGCTGAAATATTAGATATTAACGAACAAAAGATTCATCGTGCCGCGGTTTAGACTTTCGCTTCAGCTTCCACCCACTTAAATAGGTTGTGTAAAGTGGGATTTCCCAATTGTCTATAAGTGTGAGTTCGCTGTGCATGTCTGTGTGTGTTGGGATGTGTGTTCAACTGTGAGAAATCGGCAGCCTGTGAAGGTGCAAATCTCCTGGCTTGTAAACTCTGGGTGGACTCCAGAAGTACTGCAAGCCTCTGTAGAATACTTACACATTAAGCTTTTACTTTTCTTTTGAATCCAAAGACATAAATTTGCAGACCCTGACCGTGTTCTCCGGGGTGATCATATCGTTGGCTTAGATTGACAGAATTATGTAATTTGATTGTTACAAATTGTGTGGGTGAGGTGTAATGTATTCTGGCTGTAAATTTCAGTGACCACACAGCCTGTAAACCAGCTGGTGGGCTGAAATTCTGAGTAGTTCTCGTTCCCACCTGCTGCTTGACATTTGAGCACTTTAATTGTTTCTCTCTGAAAAGACTCAGTCAACGGGTACACCCCGAGCTGAGGTTACTGGACTAAAACGCTTCTATTGACAAACTTGCCTTCCTTTTGTGTGGCACACACATGAAATATTAAGAGGGCTGCCATTGTTTAAGGGATTTATTTTTTTTTTTTTATTATTGCTAGCGAGGGAGGCTTCCACTTTCAGGAAATGCAGCCGAGTTCAACCTTTGTGCTTTCACTTTAATAAATGCCTTTCAAACCAAAGTGTGAATTAAACCTTGGGATTGTTGTAGAATGACAGTAATGACCACCAAGGCCTGATCAACTGCTTTACAGAGAAGGCAAGGAAGTCATTAAAGCTTCCGCTGCACATTGTTAATTCAGTTTCCATCATTTAAAGCCTCTTTCCTTTCACTACATCTGAAAAAATCCAGAATGGATGCCCATCCATCCAGCTTTTTGTGTTTGTACAAGATTGTTTTTTGTTGGGGTGACATGTTAAGAAGGGAATCTCAGTTATCTTTCTTCCTAAAAATGTCCCCAATCAGAATAAACATACACTTCTTCCAGAAGCTTTTGAGTCACTGAGGAGTAATCCTTATCAGATGCCTGAAATTCCTCAGCTGAGTGTTTTTGAAGCGAAGGTGCAGTAGCTGAACTTCGAGTTCTCATCAGGTGACTCGATGGTCGGATTGAAGTCAAACTGTTGACACGTGGTTTCAGGGAAACATACGTTAGTTGTCGGTAAGATGTTCTGAGGGGGAGTTTTAAGAATACGTCCTTGGTGTACTGCCTCAGACAGTAAACAAACACACCCATGAAATGCTGACCAATCATTCAATAGCTTCGCATGGAGATGGGGCAAACGGTTCACCAGGGGGGCTGAGTACAAAATGTTACGGCCAAAGGCCTTTTCCTGTGGGTCTCTAACATCCATGTTTTGGACTCCTTAATTGGTGCTGATTGGGAGTGGAGGCAGCTGGCCAGTGTCTCCAGATAATGTCAGATCCACCTTAAGATGCACCACTTTCTCTGACTAAAGCAGCTCATTCTTTCTGTCTCCTTGCCACTCTCTCCCCTTTCTCCCTTTCTTCCCCAATCAGTTATGATTTTTGTGAAATAAATTCCCTTTTAAATTATCCTATGCGTTGCTTCTCTTTCATTTGCTATGGTTTAAAAGCCAGACCATAACAAAAACAACATGATTTTTGTCATGTAGCTGTGACAATCAGAACAGATTTTGGTCCTTTGGCTTGGCCATGCGGAGCCCTTCAGCTGCTGAATTAACTCAGAAGGCTGAGTCCACCAAGCCAATGGAGATGGTCTCTTTGTTATGGACCATTTCTTATCAATGCATGGTAGGGTCTGGACTAAATCAAGAGCTTTGAGAGGAACATTTCACAACTCTATCACATCTCAAAGGACGTGTAGCTCTGTACTATATCAACAGTGAGTGGAAGTCTCTTGTCACTTGAATAACTTTTAACTTTTAGACAAATTAAAGTCATAAAGACAGCATTCCTACCTCTAGATTTCAGGTGTTTTACTCTTTAAATACCTGCGGTGAGGAGTGAGCAGCGCCTTTAGCTGTTCTGCTACATGCTGTGGATGCTCTTGGATCTCACATGATGCATCAGGCCTCTTCCCACATTTATCCTCCAACCACAACTTTTGTTATGATTTTTGCAAAGCTTTGTGTTTTTAGCAGGTATCCCTGACCCTGGGCTCATGTCTGCATCTTCAGCCCATTCTCCTACCCCCAACTGGTCAAGGCAGATGGCCACCCTTCCTCCATCTGGTTCTGCTGAAGATTTCCTTCCATTAAATATCCTCAGAAACACATGCTACCTGCTATATGAGCTATAATTACTAATCAGGAGACATTATCATCCATTGACTTTCTGAGCAAGATAACTTTTTTTTTTCCATTTACAAATTGCCATATTTCTACAAAATAAAAAAAATAAAAAAAACTCCCACTGGTTGTTAACAGTGTACCAAAGAAAGTATATATAAAGACTGGGGATAGTAATGTTGGGGCTATAAAAATATTACAGTGGTATTGATGTTATATTGGCAGCAGTCGTCATGGTGAACATGGATCGTCTTGTACATTTTGACATTCTTGCTTTAAATCATACAGCAAAAGTGTGACACTGTGGCAACATCTATATAACTATTTTATCACGCTGTCAACATCTCATGCCACCCAATAAATTGTACATAAACCAACCGCCTCTGTGCACAAGGTTTGTACCAAAGCAGAACAATTCACCAGTTAGTAGGTCGCCATGGACACCTGGTCTGGAGGCAGGTTGAGCTCCCACGTTTCAGTCAACTGCTGCAATAGGAGCTCAGCCTCTGCTTCGACAAACTGTTGTAAAGCAGTTTCATCACGGTTTATCTTCCCTAAGTGACTCAATCGTTCGGCCCGGGGTTCTGTCGAGAATCATATCAGTGTTTTAATTCCTTAATAAAAGCACTCCAGCAGGTTTGACGCCTGCGTCATAAAGTCATAAGTGATCTCCCTTAGTAAAGCTGCATCTAACCTCAGTTCACCGCGCTCTTTCATCAAAACCACGTGCGAGGATGTTCCACTAATTGGATGCTCTATTATTCATGACAGCTGAAGTTTTCCTTGGAATGCTATGTTCCAACAATAGGAGAGCGTTGGTTGTAAGCAAAGATTTGTTAATATTTCATCAGATGGACCCATCCATTCATGTCCACTCGCCGTGCACAACAACAAGCCCTTGCGGCGAGGGATGAAAGCAATTAGGCGGACTTCGCCGACAAAAGGCCTCTGGCCCCTAAAAGCTTTTAACATGTTCCTGGCATCCTCCATTCACTGCCCTCCGCGGCTCGTTTTCACAGCGGAGAGGGCCGACGTCCCCGTCCCTCGGTGTCGCATGTGGCGCTGGCAGAGGACGCGCACACGACAGGCCTCTTTGAGCACAATTTCAACATCCAGTGCGCTCGGCCCTGATTCCCATAAAGCATTCATGATTCATCTGGATTTTATATTATAACGGTTTGAATTTTTCATGCTGCTCCCCCTTCCCCAACCACCAGCACCCCATCCTACTTTCCACCACCAGCCCTTTTTTTCTGATCTTGCTAGGATAAAAAGGAAGACTTAATCAAACATCGGAGGAGGGGAAAAAAAGAATTCCAATGTGTCATTTTCGCTCTCATACACGCACACACAGGGAAGAATGTGTTTTCATCACCACCACCTGCTTTTGTAAATTTAGGGGTGTGTTTTTCTTTAAGACAGCTGATTCATAAGGAATGAGCTGGATGTATCAGAGAACTCTCAGGGTGCTTTCATACCCGACAGACTCGGTTTGACTGGGGACCAAAATTGCTACGTTGGTTTCATTTTCAGATGCTGTAATTCACTTTCCCTCTGCAATGTGTCACATAATCAAAATTAATTGAAAAACCTGTTCCTGTTCTCACCTGGTGGCGCTGCACCAAGAACTACTGAAGGAAACGACATGAAAACGTCTGAAGAAGACACTTCTTCACAAAGTTTAAACAGAAATCGAGTGGCGTCAGATTTCAGCAGTTGCTAAATTTCTCTTTTGTCTTTGTCAAAACACCACGAGCCTTTTCTCCTGTTAGCGCTAGACTCTTGCGTTTGTTTTGGTTGTATTTACCCAGAATGCCCTGAACTATAGTTTGCTTCCTGCTTTTGGAGCGGTCTCTGGTCCCTTTGGCATTCACTTGAACTGCATTAGGGTTCAATATTGAACATTCACATCTCGCAAAACGAAGCAGACTTTCTAAGCAAACAAAATAAAGTTTGATTAAACCAGACTAAACAGACTGGTAGACTCCGTTTGATTGGGGACCAAAATTGCAATATTTGCTTTACCACTGTATCATACAATCAAACCCTTTGAAAAATCTGTGAAAACCTCTGAAGACGCCACTGAGCGCAATTTCCCTCTTCACAAAACATAAACAAAAACGGAGTGATGTCAGACTGCAGGGTTTTTCACGTTTTTCTCCCACCAGCACTCGACTAGAACATTTGCCTTGGTTATATTTACACAGAATGTCATGCCCTTTGGTCCTCTTCCTGTTTTTGGAGCGGTCTTCAATGGCATCTACATATACATTCGAACTGCATCAGAGGTCACTTCAACTGAACTGAGACCGAGGTCTGTAGTGGAACCAGAGTTCCCTTTTTTGGTCATCACAGTTTGATTATGCATTCACACTTCCCCAAACTAACAGGACTTTCTCAACAAACAAACTAGAGTTCAATTAAAGTGAACTAAACGGTGTTGGTGTGAATGCACCCTTAGACACACAAACACATGGGAATGCTATTATTAGAGGGATACAGGTGTCCTCTCCAGCCTCCAGGATAAAGTATGGGGAAGGTGGCGGTTCGTGTTCTGGCCTTTTGCACCCCATCTCCTCTCTATCCCCTATTATTCCAGCTATCTTTTTGTTCTTTCTGCAGAAAGGATCATTAAACTGAAATGATTCATTTGCGGGAAAGGTCAAAGCCACAGTCTGTTGGCACCCAGATACCAGAGTCGGGAACGGCTGCACAGAGTGAGAAGAGCTTGCAGAGAACAGGGCCATTGATTCTCCATCTTTTTTTTGTGATTGAGGTGAGCAACCCTGAGTATTCTGCTCAGGAGTGATGGCAATCATCTTTAATGCCTGTTACAGGTGAAGACACAGATCTCCAAGTAAATGTCACATCCTTTTGTTTACTGATGTTGCTTTTACTGTGTGAGGCGTTCATGGAGAGTGGAGAGGAGGAGCTCAGGGAACAACTGATGAGAGGAAAAGAAAAGAGGTCTGCCGTCCTTTAAGGGCCTGAAATAGGCTGTCCACCGCCTCCCCTTTCACACCACACCATCTGTTTCCAGAACTGCCTCCTCATTGTCTTTCCTCCTCCAGCCCACGTGCGCTCCAAGCAAACCGCTGGAGCCCAATGCACATCCGCGAGCGCGCACACAATAGCAACATCCGTTCTTAAAGAGATTACTCCGGCAGTCCCGGTTTGGCTAATGGGACGCGTTTCAGAGCAGAGGCGCGGGGATAAGCCGCCTGCAGCCGCCCGCAGCATTTCGCGTACGCTTGGATCCGTCAATAGGAGAGGAGCTTCCCAGGGAGCGGAGCCAAGCACGGAGCCCACAAGAGCACACGGATCCTGCAGGAATCCAGAGCCGCTTCTGCAGCCACGTCAGAGGCAGGGGCCAATTAGCAGGTTTCAGATAATCATAAGCTTTTTGATTTGAATAATCAGATTTGGGTAATCAGAACCTCATTTACAGTGACTAATTCTCAACCACTGAATCGATGAGAAAACGCGGTGCATATTCAGATGCAATCAGAATACCGACCAGAATCATTCTCCTCTCATTTTCTTTATTCAGACTTTTTTTTCTGGCAATCCTATGATTTGTCTCCGACATCAACTATAAGTATGGGTCTGTATGTGACTCTCATGGTATAATGACCTTGAGTTTAGGGGAGTTTAGTGGTGGGTGATATGGACTTAAAGTTTTATCACAATATTTTGATGTACTATGTGATAGCAATAAAAGTTATGATAAGAACTGTTTATTACATCTTTGTAGGTAACTATATGACTGTGTCACAGCAATTATAGTCCCACAAAGACAAATAATACTCTTGAAAAACAATCCCATGTGTAATGCACATTTTTATTATACCACTAGTTGTATTTTCAAAAATATTGGTATTTATTGATGCTTTCATTGAACAAACAGTGGAGAAAATAGTAAAACTAGTAATCCTGACAATAAGGACAAACTTAGGAGTTTTTAAACATTATTACCTGGAATTTATTGTGGCAACAGTAAATCAAAATTCTTATTAAAAAAAAATGTATCACGATAGATGATACGATAAATGCCCATGCCTACTTGAGTTAAGAGAAAAAAAAATGAAAAGACAATTATGTAATGAATTTAATTTTATTTAAAGCAGAAACTTATTTATTTTTATCTTTACCACCCCA